>NW_016909928.1:229678-238296 GCF_001483705.2 Eufriesea mexicana
CGACAACGTCGCTTTCTTTTCGCGATTGTCCGTAACCGGCGAAATTACCGATCAGCTGAGATTTCCTACGCGTATTTTCCGTTACGCGCTTCTCCGATTAAACGCCCGATACTCGACGCGTAAACGTCTTATCGCGCGAATACGAAAAATAAATTACGGAGCATTTATCTCCGCGAGAAGACGACGAGCGAAGGCTCGAGCCGAGATCGTAAAGGTTCCACGGTATCTCGCATGCGCGCGAGATTATAGTTTTCGACTGGCAAAGGAGGTGGTTTCGAAGGAGAGAAAAGAAAAAGAAAGAGAAAGAGAAAGAGAAAAAGAAAAACGAATCGATGGAAGAGCGAGGAAGGTATTTTAAACGCGACTTCCTCCTCCAGTTTTCCTCGAACGAAGGGAACCGGATGCCATCTATCGCGACCGTCTGCTTCCTTTTGCTCCCTCTTGGAATTAACCGGACGAACGAGAAAGAAGGGACACCTCGGCTAAGAGACGGCTCGCTAAGAAACGCGGAGAAAGGGAAAAGGAAGCAAGAGACACGAGAAGAGTGGAGAAAGAGACAGAGATAGAGCGGGAGAGACAGAGAGAGAGAGGGGGGGGGGGAAGCAACGGGAAGAGAGAAGAAGCAGAAGAAGAAGAAGAAGAAGAAGAAGAAGATGGAATTGACCGCGCTCGTCGAATTCTTCGAAGGAAGAACGCGATAGAACGAGACGGACATAGCGAAAAAGAAAAGTCCAAGGTCCGCGCTTCCGGTCCGGATACAGACCGGTTCTCTTCCTCGCGTAGAGAAGGAAACGCATAGCCGGACACGTATTCTGGAATGTTTCTCGTTATGCCATTTATTTTTTTCCTCCTCCAAATTACGCATCTTATTCCTCCTTGCTCGGATTCTTTTCTTCAACGCGAATTTTTACCAACTCGTTGTTCCCATCGCGAGACTAAAAAGTTAATTTACGTACGTGTTACCTCGGTGGCAAAGTGGAAAAAAAAGAAAAAAAGAAAAAATGGTCAAGGAAATTCTAGGAAAAGTAAAAAATGTCGCCAATGAAAGGGACCAAAGATCCCGATTTGTTCGATTAAAATTACGCGCGTTTGAACGCGTGGCGGAAAAACGAAACGGAGAAAACGCGCGTTCCGACCGAAAATTTCAGACACCTTCGCGATAAGTACGTATATACTCGTTCTCGCGATTCGAATCTTAAGAGATTACCGAAAAATGGTAATACGTCGTTCGAAATAACTTATCAGCGTGGTTCGATCGATTCGATCGTTTGAACGAGAGAAAAATTTCATCTCGACGCGAGGACGATGGTACGGAAAGCGTTGACGAATACGTAGCCCGTTTCGGGATCGATATTTTCGTAAGATCAACGCGAGATCCGCGCAAGAATAGGAAGCTTCGTTTCTTCCGCGGGAATGAAAAGTTTCGTCGGGAGAAAGGAGCGTAGAACGGCGCTTATTCGCGCGCGTAAGATTGAAATTTGCACACACGCGGATAGAATAACGTAATAACACGCGTTTTGTTTCGTACTCGGTTTTATCGTCCCTATATCAGCGTTTACGCGTGTGCGTTATTTTTCCCGACACGGCTTATAGGAAAGAAGCGCGCGGTAAAACTTACGAATCGTTTCTTCTTCTTTTTCTTCTTCTTCTTCTTCTTCGTACTCGATTCGAGGAGAAGGTCGCGTAAAAGCAAAAGCAAAGAAACGTCGCGTACTTATCGGCGAGCAACTTGGGTTACGTTAAAGCTCGATTAACGGCTGGATCGATCGGAGGGTTTTCGGCTAAAGCGAGAAGGCGCGAACAGCTTGGAGAAGAAACGGAAAATAATAAAAGAGCGAAAGGCTGGTCGAGAAGAATAACGATAACGAAAGAAGGAGGAGCGTGGCGGGTAGAAATTTGCCGGTGGTTAGACGTCGACACCTCGCTGTCCCGTGATCTTAACGATCGATCGAGCCCTCTCCCTCGAGGCGCTGGAGAATTTTCCATCCCCCTTGCCACCCTGCCAGCGTAGTGCTTCCTCCCGAGCGCTTCCGGGTTCCCGGCTCTTCCGGCCGGAATTACCTTTCCAAAGGCTTTCTTCTCCCGTCTCTCCCTTCGTCCCCCATGCGCCTCCATGCGCCCCCATGCGCTCCCGTCCTCCCACTTCCTCTTCCTTCTATACGCCCGTTCTCCCCTTTAACCTCTTATCAGCCCTCTCGTGCTCCGATAGAAAATCCACGCCGACATCTTTCCAGCCAACCTCCGCCCTCCTCCTTCGCTCTCCGGATACTCGATTTTTTCTCCCTCCTATAGCATATATACCAGTATCATAGGTATATCGGGTTGGCGCGTTAATTCGCGGAGTAAAAATTACGAGACGGGATAAACGGAACGTGGTGGATAACGGCGGCGTAACGAAGAACGAAGGTGGAAGGAAGGTGGACCGATAAGACGGATCGGCTGAAAGCTCGCGATACGTAACTCGATGAGAAAGATGGGGCAAATTGTGGCGGAGCGAGGCGCGCGAGTCGCGCGAGTCGAAGAGAGAACCGCTTCCCGGATCTCGGTGAATAGGCACGAGCGAACGCGGACGTAGAGATAAAGGAGACGCTTGTCCGACGGAGATTCGCGAGAAGCTCGACTTTGACGAACAGAGGCGACGCACAGACTCCTCTCGTTTTTTCCTAGCCGGGGGAAAAAAAAAAGGAAAATAAAGAGAGAAGTGGTAACGCGGCCGCGCTAAGGAGGAAGGAATTATGCATGATTTTGTTCGAGCTCACGTGTTATGTAAATGATAACGTGCAACTTCCTGAATAACGATCAACGAGCGTAAGCAACAGCCGCTCCGCTTAGCCGTCGCGTCGCGCACGCTAGGGCGCTGGTTCGCTGTGTGCGTGCGTGCGTGCGTGCGTGCGTGCGTGCGACGTGCGTGCGTGTCGGTGGATGGAAAAGAGAACGGGAGGGGAGGAAGAGGTACGTAAATCCTTCGCACAGTTGCAAATCCAAGTGTACAGGGGACAAAGAGGTTAAAGTCAATTTTTCTCCTCTTTCCTTATCCCCACCACTTTATACCCTTTCGTCCTATATTCCTTGCCTAATCGCCTCCCGTACTCCTTCCATCTCCTTCCGATCCTCGAACCTCGCAGATACTTTTTATTTCCTCGCCAGTCGTTACTTTTATTCCTCCCGTTAATCGATTAATCGACTAAGAAATTGTACGTTTCGAGGGTACATTGGGTTAAAAAGGTATCTCGCTGGTAAATACCGGCGAGGTTTACGCGTTTCGCTGCATAAGGGGAAAAGAGGGAAGGGTTATTAAGCGGAGAAGTAGGAAATACGCGACGTCCAAGAGGTTTGTTTACGGCAAGCCGAATATTTCGATCGTCGCGGCCGGATACACGCGATCCGGTGTATCGTTAAATCATCGGCTGCGTGAATTTCTCTCGGCGTTGGACGACCCTCGAAAAACCCTCGAGAGACCCTCGTCCAGCCGATTTTCCTCCAACAAAATCGTTAATTCGAATGACAAAGCATACCGAGAAGAATAATCCATTCCATAATTCATCCTGTTCAATATGATAAAAAATGGATAAACCGCGATAACGTTAAACTTTGCCGATACGCGTCGTATACGACGAACGCGCGTGTAAATACGGAGAATACTTGCGAATTTTTTAACCTTTTCTCTTTTACCGCGTACACCCGATAACAACGGGAATCTCGATCGCAACGGGCATTGTTAAACTTGAACGGTAATTTACGAAATTACGAGAAGCAGGTTGTCCGCGGCGCGTACGCAAATCTCTTTGCCTTTTCTTTTCTCCTCCTCCTCTTCTTCTTCTTCTCCTCCTCCTTCTTCTTCTTCTTAAGATAAAAAATGGAAAAAAAGGAATATAAATAAAAACGGCGATCCATCTTCCCGCTATAATATTACCTATAATATTACCTATAATATTACGTAACGCATCGCCGACCGTTGAAAGGATTAATTCGAATTACGAATCGACGAAATGGACGAAAATGTAGGAATAAACGGAGTAATAGCGCGGCAACTGTGGGAAAAATGGAATAACGAGGAGACGAACGAGCGGTGGTCGGTTCGCGTGGCCATTTAAAAAGTAGCGGTCGGTTGGCGAGTAGCGGCTACGCGAAAGTTTAAACGAGAAGAGGACGAGGAAAGTAAAAAAAAAGAAAAAAAAAAAGAAAAAAGAAAAAAAAACGTGGTTACCTCGATCGTGGGTTAGCCGATAAACCGTCCGATGCGGCGTAATATCAGCGTCGAAGATCGGCTAGCGAGTAGAAACGAATCTCCTCGGTGGTCATCGGGCAGAAATCCGCGCCCTAATATGTCGCGACTCCAGTCCGGCATCCACAGGTATCCTCGAGACACCAACCACGCGCACGTGTATCTTTTCTTCCGCTACCCGTCTCTATCTTTCTCTGTCCCTCTCTTTTCCCCTCTCTGTCCTCTTCCCTTCGCACCTTCTATACGTATTTATTTATATTTTCCTTTCGATATCTTTCAACGATCGCGTAGATTTCCCCATATATATACATACATATGTATATACACACACGCACGCACACAGATACGTATATATATATATATATGCGTGTATTTATATATATATATACATTTGCACAGAAATAGGGTCCGCGACGAACGGTTTGGGATATCTTTACGCGAACATCAGCTTTCGGTGTCCGTGGGAGAAAAGTTCAGAGGTATCGAAATATCCATGCGTGTGTACGCGTATATCACAGAGCGCGGCTATCTACGCGGCTAAGTGTATCACAGTCGGCACCACTCGAATCACTCTCCCTTCCTCTCGCTCTCTTGCTTCTCTTTCTCGCCGAGTCTTCTCGAGGCGAGGTTATCATCAGAGGTTTACAAGGGTGTAGTAGCAGTAGCAGTAGTAGCAGTAGCAGTAGTAGCAACAGCAGCGGTAGTAGTAGTAGTAGTAGTAGTAGTAGTAGTAGTAGTAGTAGTAGCCAAATTCGAGGAGGATGCGAAACACGAAGGAGGTTTACAAGGGAGTAGTAGCAGTAGCAGTAGTAGCAGTAGCAGTAGTAGCAACAGCAGCGGTAATAGTAGTAGTAGTAGTAGTAGTAGTAGTAGTAGTAGCCAAATTCGAGGAGGATGCGAAACACGAAACGGATCTCCTTTCACCTCCAACACGATTCGATTCGTCTCGCGAGCTTTGAAAGTCACGACGACGACGGCAACGACGACGGCAACGACGACGACGACAACGACGAGTACGCGACAAAATTAACCCACTCGATTTCGGAGCTGGCGAGCGACTGAACCGCGGTCGCGATCTCCGCTGGAAGCTTGCCGCCATACCTCCCACTCCGCTCTCGCACGCCGCGAGAGACTAGCGACAGAGCGCATGCGCGCCACTTGCCGCGCCGTATAACGCGTTCGACGAACGGAGACAAATGGACCACCGGAACGCGCGACCCTTCGAGTCGAACGAGGATAGATAGATAGCTGGTTATACGGCGCGAACGGAAATAATCGAAGCGTTGTAATCGAGTGGGAAATACCATGGGACGTTGGAGGGGGTTTTACCGACTTCCTCGTAGCTTCCTCGTAATCGCGATCCTGACTGTCGACGTGGACCTGCCGTTTCGCGAGCACCCATCTCTATACCCTCGAGCTCGGTATCGTCCTTTCGATCGATCGAAATCTATTTTCGTTACTCCCTTTTCGTCTTTCGATCCACGCAAATTTCCCCGAGTGTCCATCCAATTTTTCTCTTATTTTTCCTTTTATTTCTTTATTCCTTTTCTCTTTTTTACTTCTCTTTAACGCGTCAACGCGTATCCTTTTAAATGGAAACGACGAAATTATAGGTTATCGGTCGCCGCTGCTGGTTCGCGTAACGCGAAAATGATCGATCTTAAGGGAAACTTGCTCGCTTCCTTTTTCCTCTACCTTTGAAATTCGGATGGAACGAAATTTTTGAATTACGGAAACGTTGCGTTTATAAGAGAAAGTTCATAGTCTCTGGTCGGCATAAGACCGACGATTCTTCCGGGTACGGGAAAAAGCCTAATTTTTTTCTTTCTTCCTTTTTTTTTTTTCTTTCTTTTTCTTTTTCTTTTTCTTTTTTATACATTGGCGAACACGTTTCGTCGGAATAAAGATAACTAAAACGTAGAAATCGATGGTGCCGGAAAAACGATGGAACGAATCGAAGCGTGGACGAGGTCCGATCGAGGGTTAACGAACTCGTAAGAGACGATCCGATTTACTCGGAATAGAAAGAATATCGGAGTTTCGTTAGCCGGCAAGGTATCCGTCGAGCCGATAAAACGTTAGATCACCGAATCTGACGGAAAGTAATCGCGCCTCGAATAATTCTGATAAGCTGATAAGAGATAAGAAGTCGATATTCCAACGACCTCTAAAAAGTAATCTCTCCTTTTCTTCCTTTCTATCGTCGCCCGATTTAATTCTCCTTCTCGTCGATTCGCCTTTTCGCGAATCTTATCGTTTGCATAGGCGATTAAGTTACGTCGTGGCGCGTCGCGGCGCGTCGCGGCGCGTCGCGTCTGCCGCTGACTAAACTTCGATTTACCTCGATCAACGCGGAACACTCGATTGCCCGGATATTTTCTCTACGAGTCGTCCTTTCGAAACACCGCGTGTACGCGAACGTACAAAGTCGCCGGCGAACGATTCGGTCATTTCCAACGCCATTTTTATCGAAAGCTGAAATTTCTTGCTCGTGCGTCGTACGGTTTCTTTGAAGATAAAAATCACGGTGCGCGCGCGTCAGTTTAGAGACGTTAACCGTCGTTACTTAACGAACAGGTGCATAGGTGCCGCGTTTCTCCCCTTTCTTCCGTTTTCTTCCGCAAGAATCGGCAGGCGAGTTTGAAGAAGGACCCCTTCGAGAACCGATGCAGGTAGTCCACGTTTCTGGACGCCCACAAACCTGTTTTACCTGTTATATCCTGGCTGGCTTATGAGTACCACCGATTCTTATGCTCCATCTTTTCCTTCTGCCTCCTTTTTTCCTTTCCAAAGGATCTCCCGTAAGAAAAGAGAGAAAGAAAAGACGGAAATATGGAAGGATTCGTGAATCGTATCAGCTGACTCGTCGTTAACCACATTCGCCGGCATCGTATTTCGCAAATGCTATCGTCTATTCCATTTATCGTCGTTTTCTCTTTCATTTCCTTCCTTTCTCCTTTTCTTTTCCCTCCAGTTCCTTGCAGTTCGAATTGGAATTGGAAGGAGGATCGAGTATACCGGAGAGTATAGTACCGTTCAAGACGTAATCGATAAGCGGAGACTTTCGATAAAGCGGAGGAAAGGAAAGAGGAAAGAAAGAAGGAGAAGAGGAGAAAAGATTTGACAGCTGTTTTGGCGGTGTGAAGGGTAAAAAAAAGAAAAAAAGGAAAAAAAAAAAAAAAGAAAGAAAGAAAGAAAAAAAGAAAAAGAGATTGAAAAAAAAATGTTGACACGAGTTTAAACGGCAGATCCGAGGCTCGGGGCATTGAAACGTTTCACTGGAAAAATATCGCGTCGGTGGTTCTTTTGGAAGGAGATTCTTTGGAATTCGAATGGAAGATTTAATAGGTCCCCGAGGTGGGTAGGAAGGAGCCGGTAACTTTTCAGGAGGATCCTTTCTTCGATCGATCACGCGTAAGCGTAAGCAGGGAGGATTCCGAGGAGTCCATTGTGGATCATCGTTCTTTCGGAAAAAAAAGATTTCGACCTCGAGTCCTCGCACATACCTGTCCCGTGATTAATGTTACGCCTCCTCGGCCACCTTTTCGTTGCCCTCGACAACCCCCGGAAAATCCGGCTGGTCCGATAACCTATTCCACTCGGACGCTGCGACGCCTTTCAAAAATTCCTTCGCGACTTAGTATATCGATATTGGATAACGGCGCGCGATATTAATCCGCTACTCGACGCGATAAAATTATCCTTGCGATTATTCCACGATTCCTCGCATAAACGACGATATTCGAATAAGATCCAGAGAGTTTATAGAGAATAATCTTGCAGACGAAACGAGACGGAACGAGACGAAAGGTATCGCGGCGAAGAAGAAGAGGAAGAAGAGAAGAAATTTGAATACGTAACGATATCTGGCAATTATCTATAGCGATAGTGGATAAAGCGATTATCGAAATGAGTTTGTAATTTTCGAAATAGTTAGGTTTCGCGATATACGATCGTTTCGGAAAGTAAAGGGAAATGGAAGGAGAGGACGGGTAAGAGGATAGAAATAAGGAAACGTATAGGAGTTTGGAGAAGAACGGTGGTCGTACGCGGTACGCGGTTCGGAGAGTCAAAATCGGAGCGAGGAGAATTGCAAAGGTTTCGCGCGTGGAGAAGAGGAATTTGTTTTGTCGCGGTTACGTCAACGCATCGACCGAAGGAAGAAAGAAAGGGAGATCTCGCAGCCTCGAAGAATGCCGTGTAACGATGCTGCACATCCGGGAGGACGACTGAAACGACGTCGACCCCCTCCTCTCTTCAAACGTCCCTTCTCTTCTTTTTCTGCCTCTCCTTTTTTCTCTCTCTCCCTCCCTCCCCCTCCCCCCCTCTCCCTCTCTCTCTCTCTCTTTCTCCCTCTCTCTTTCACTCTATATTCCATTCTTCCGCTGTTCTC
>NW_016909928.1:238541-242047 GCF_001483705.2 Eufriesea mexicana
CCCCCCTCTCCCTCTCTCTCTCTCTCTTTCTCCCCCTCCCCCTCTCCTATCCCTATGCATCTCATACTTGGTTTACGTCGATTATCTTTATACTCCATCTTTTTCCTACGTCTCTCAATTTCCCTTTTTACTACTCGTTTTATCCTTTCGTCGCGATCCTATTCCTCTCATCTCTTGCCCCGTTTATTCGCTTCTTTCTTCCCTTTCTTCCTTTCTCCCTTTCTGCCGTCCCATCGCTCGCAGTTTCGCCCAGTTGCCCTTTCAACTTTTCCGCGTATTTTTCCTCCTTCCGTTTCGCTCGATTTTTCCCGCCACGCTTTTCACCCTTTGTTCCGGGATTAGACGGAGGTGAGAGATGCAGTGGCGTAATCGCTTAAGAGCACACAGACGGAGAAGGAAAAAGAACGGGTGGAACGAACAGAGAGAGAGAGAGAGGGTGAGAGAGTCTCGGTGAATCCCGAGACAAGTTTTCGCCATCGATTCTCGCGCACGTACAGCGAGAACATTTACCGTAGCAACTTAAAAGTTCAGGTCGATTACGAAGCGTATCGCGTTACACGCGTAGGATCGACGCGTTTCGCGAGTCGTGCTGGATCATGGATGGATCGCGACAGTCGTGTACCGATCGCGTATTCTCGATCGCGCGGTTCCCGCGAGTCGATTATGCCAGAAATAAGATTCTGAAATTTTAACGGTCGGATTAAAATTTTCTTTCGTCTCCTCTAATCTACGATAAAAGTAACCGCTTGGACGGATAAACGGATAAAAAGGAAGCGAGTCGCTTTAATCCCGTTTAGATTTTTATCGTTTCGATTATTCGAGCGTTCGTCGAAATTTTACGAATCGCGAGATTAAACGTCGTTGCTTCCGTTGTACGTTTGTACACGTAAAATAATGGAAGAACGTCGAACGGTATCGCGATTTCGACGCGATAATCTCGCGCGCGCGTTAATCTTCGCCTGCAGCGAAATTCGTAATTGGAATATCGAATAGCCGATGATCGGAAACGATCGGAGACGATAGGAAGGAAAGGTGTATAAATGTTGGGTCGCAACGAGATAACGGGTAACGTCGCGCGAAAGAATAATTACGTTGGTCGGGGAGAAATTTGTTTCCTTCGAAAAACGACGAGCGTTAATAACGGCGCGATAAAGATATACGCGTATCATTGTTTTCTCGTATCTCGCGCGATAAATAATTCCGTATTCCTATCCTTAGGAACGATAAAAGCGTCACGACGCGCTATTCGCGAGGGAAAAAGGTTAGTTTCGCGTTTAGGAGAAAAGTTGGTCCCGGTACCGCGACGCGGCGAGTTGGAGCGGTATCCTCGATTCGTAGGACAAGAAGGAAAGTTGGCGCGGGGCGAGCGTGAAAATGACAAAGGAAGAAGAAGGAGAGGATTCGAGAGGGCGATTAATCGTTATGGTCGGATAGGGATGCACCCGACGATAACTATATAAACACACGGTCGGTGACGGAGAAAGAAGGCGCGCGCGAACGTAATCGGTAAAGTGCGTAGGTAGAACGAAATCGAGAAAATGGCCAGGCGCGTGCGCGTGCATTTAAACGAGCAAAATGTACACCGAATTGGATAATCGTACAAACGTGGCAACTTAGTATGTACGATGTTTCGAAACCTTTTCCCTCCCTCTTTCACGCTTTCCCTCTCCGCCACTTTGCTCGCTCCTTCTTTTTCTTAGCTCCTTCGTCCCCCCCCCTCTCTCTCTCTCCTCTCTCTCTCTATCTCTCTCTCTCTCGGCCTTTCTTTCCGCGGTCTCCCGCGATTTCTAATTGGGCAACGCAATTTCCTTCCTTCGACTCACAGGAGGAATTCCTCGATTGCGCCAGCACCGACGCGGATTACTAAACTTTTCTCTCCTCGTCTATCTTTCCTATCCTCCGCGTGTCTTTTTTTACCAGCCTGATTAACGATTCGCGCGTCCCGTACGTCGCGATGCTTCGTTTCGAGATAATTTTTGCTTTTAAAGATTCGAGAGACCCGCGACCTGCTACGGGCTGGGTCTATACCACGCTCGCTCGTACTTTGAGCGGCGAAAAGAAATTTCGCGTGGGAAACGTGGTTTCCTCGGACTCTTGCCGATCGAAACGAACGCTCGAGTGCCAGGGACGAAACGAAGGAATCGTTGCGTGCCCTAGCAGCGTCCTCGGGAAATAAAATGGCGAAAGATGTAAAGCGACATCGATCCATATTTATCGCGTAGGAAACGCGCGTTTCGTACGGTGAATCGTTTTCGCCACCGATTAAAGAAATAAAGAAAATTCGCAAGCATTTATCGAGCGCGTGGAATCCGAGACGGGGATTATCCGTGATTATACGTACGACGCGACGGATATCTTAATCGGCGGAAATGTAAATGAAAATGAAAATGAAAATGAAAATGGAAGACGGAGAGAAAGAAACACACGGTTTGGATTAGGCGGCGACGAAGGTTTAGATTTCTCGGGATGGACGGGGAGGAAAAGCACGAGAACGATATCGGGTTGGACGCGCGGGCCGGAAGCGAAGGAATCGTTTAGAGGTAGCAGCGGCGAGTTTAGCGGTCGAGGAAGAAACGGAGGGAGAAGGATAATTCTCGCGATAGCCGCGATCGATCGAAACCGATTCGGTTGCGGACACGCGACTAGAATATCTTCGCCCCGTGATTCGAGTGTCCCGCATAATTGAGCGCATTCCTCGGCTACGCGGATTCCGCTTTGCGTCGACACGGATTCCGTCTGTTAGCATCCGATAGTCGCGCGAACGTTACGCGCTTACGCGACGTCTTCCGACGCCTGGTCGATCTCGTACGGACGTAGCGATCGGAAAAGAAACGATCCTTCTCGAAGACCGGTCCTCGAATCCTCGGACGCCGAGTTTATCCTCGATTCGCGGAAATTTCTTCGCTCGGTTATCCCGTCAGGCGTATGTCGAACGGACGATCGTTTCTAATCTCCGCGAACGGACCGAAACGAGCGGACGCTCGTTGGTAAATCGTGCCGCGTGGTCGGACGCGCGGACCAAGATCGAAGGAGATGGAAAAACCGATCGTTATCCGGGTTCGAAGTTCCCCGCGTGATTCTCGCCACTACTCGAGAACCGTTTTACCTTCGCGTACGTGTACGCGTGTACGTACGTATGTACGTAAGTACGTACGACCGTTTCCGTAACGATTTCGGTTGCGGGGATAACAGCTCGGACTGGTACCGCGTTAACGATACGGGCGAACAGGTTGAGACAAAGAGTGGCGATAGAGCAACGCGACGATGGACGGCGGGGTGGGGGCACGTAGAAGGCGAGAGGCGGGGGAAGCAAACTAGAGACTAGAATCGAGTATTAATAGACTCGGGTGGCTGGAAGCCGGAACTGAAGAGCGCACCTCCTTCTAGCCGTCGTAGAGGAGTCGCTCGCTCGCTCGTTCGAGTTGTTCGAGTCGAGAAAGAGCGCGCGGTAGAGAGAGAGAGAGAGAGAGAGAGAGAGAGAGAGAGAGAGAGAGAGAGCGCGAGGG
>NW_016909928.1:242209-301197 GCF_001483705.2 Eufriesea mexicana
GAGAGAGAGAGAGAGAGAGAGAGAGAGCGAGAGAGCGCGAGGTTGCGCTCGGCGGAGGGCAGAGGGGCAAAAGGGGGAAGGAGAATAGAAGAGAGAGAGACGGAGGGAGCGAGAGGGTGGAAGGAAAAGAAAGAGGGAGATGTAGAAAGAGAGAGGCGAGAGGAGAGAGGGAGCGAGATGTTGGCTTATTTATAAACGCGAGATAAAGCGTGGCAGTGCCGTGAGAGGAAGCCGTTGGAGCATGGCTCCCACGCTTCTAGATACGCATTACGTATGCGCCTTAGCCTTTCGACTGGCTACATCGGGCCGTCTCGCGACCGCCCAAATGGACAAGCGTGGAACCAGCGTGGTTATCCGCTAACGCGTACACACCCGTTCTTCCCGAACGCGCGGATTTCCACCAGCCGCGCTGCGCCGCGTCGCGCCGAGTCGAGCGTTTCTCTTCGGAATCTGGAACGCGCACGCGCCATCGGCAGTTTTACGATACGCGACCGCGGATCTAACGTAAATAACGATTTTAGCGAGCGGGCCGAACAGCCAACCGAGAGTATCGAGTCGTGGAAAAGTATATAGCCGGTGTAAATCGACGCTATTGCTCGCGCGCGTGCTTCTTCTAACGGGCTCGTCCCGCGTGTTCCCGAGGCTCGCGAAAAACCTACGCGTACACCGAGAAACCCGACTTGTAGATAATACGTAATACCGTACCGTTGCAACCGGTACTCGCCGACTCGGCACTCGTTTCCAACTTGCGCTTTTTCCGCGTCTCCGATTACCACCGTATATCGCGCCATTTTCTTCCCTGTTCCTCTCCTCATCCGCCGCGCCGTCCTCCGCGCCGTCCTCCGCGCCAACCTATTTTCCTCTTTCTCGCGATCGAGCGATCGAACGATCGAGGGATGGAGCGATCGAGGGGTGGAGCGACGCGATGGTTTGGGTGGCGAGGGCGAAAAGACGGCGAGATCGAAGACCGCTTTACTCGAGCAAGCAGGCGCAGGAATTTGAAATTCGTTACGGAGTTGGTTGGCAATCGGCCGAAATTTCGAACGAGAAGCGAGGAAGAAAGTCGGGCATAGGATTTCCTCGGAATCAGAGGAAGAGGTCGAGCTGACGGATACCCGAGCGAAAATAGAGTCGACCTCGCATAGACGCGTCTCTAGACGCGAGGATAGACGCTAGGAATTCGAGTTCCTCCGTAACGCGTTCTCGCGAGAATCGATATAAATACCACGGTATACCGAATTATATACCGTTCTACGCGGAAGATGCAACGATTTTTTACATTTATCCCGCCACGCGAAACCCGTCCTCGTATCGTAGCGTGCTTTCCTCTCCGAGAATACGTTCGCGATCGATTATCGTTCTTTATATTCCTCCTCGGGTATACGGGTATACGTCTTGTTTCTCTCGTTCGCCAGTGGTATACAGGCAGAAAGACTCGAGTCGCGAAAGATCTTTGGATCACGGACGCAACGTCCGAAATCGGTTTCTTCCTTCGCGTGACTCTCGGTTACGGGTAAGCGTTGAATTTTTCTACTTTTTTCTCCCTTTCTTCTTCCTTTTACATAAATAAATAAATGTAAATGTAAATGTAATAATCTCTTTAATTACGGCCGGCGGATGTAATGGCGTAACGAAGATGTAGGCGATACGGCGACGCGTAATATTTGCCGAATCCGCGCCGTTGATCGTTAACCGAGTTACGCAACGAACGCGCCGATACATGCACGTATACGTAAACGTATACGTATAGGATACGCAGATTTTTTCCAACTAGCGAACCGGATATCAAAGTTTAGCGAAGAATCGGAACGCGTGCCTGCGAGTATCGCGGCCTAACTTTCGCCACGCGTTTTCGATAACGCGCGCAGCGGCGAAAAGACGTTAAAGAAGAAAAGAAAAGAGACGCGAGGACGAGGTTTTAGAGTAATAAAACCGGTACCGTCGGATCGGCGAAGAAGAAACGACGGAAAGGTTGGGAACCGGCGAGAGACAGAGGAAGAGGAGAACGAGCGGAACTGAGGTCCGTGGAGCTTCCTTTCCTTCGGACATGCCTCGCTGCTTCTTCGTCCTATCCCACAGATTACCCACCACTTTCCTCTCTTTCTCTCTTTCCTCGGCTATCTCTCTTATATCCCCGCCGTTGTCTCTGTCCCGAACGCCACGATATAGCAACCACGCGACAATGCCGATCGCTATTACCACCGTCTCGGCCTCGAAAGTAGGAACTACGTTCGACGCACCTACTTCCTGCACGACCATCGTACCGACGCCGCTACTCCTTCTCATCGGCCGTAACGTCCTCCATCTCCGATGCGCCTTTTCTTTTCACCCGCAATCCACCACCGCTGTCTTTCCGATCAACGTCTTAACGGTATTAAACCATCCATCGTTATCCCTCTCCCTTCCACCCATCCTTCCTTTCTTCCCCTTAGTTTCCTTCCCAAATCTCTCTCTTTCTTTTTTTCCGCCTTTTTCTTCTCTACTCGTGGCTAAAAAAAGGCCACGATTATCCGTTCGTTTTCGCGCTAACCTAAAAATTATCGCTTATCCTTATTATTATCGCGGTTGTTATCCGTGGGTAGAATATTTAGTGGCGCGTATACTCGTGGTAGTAGCGTTTACTGGCGTTAAAAATTCGCGAAATTCCAAAGGAGACGGAGCGAAGGAAGGAGAGTAGCAGCAGCAGCAGCAGCAGCAGCAGCAGCACCAACCAACTCGCGGAAAGAATTCTTTCTCTTAGTTTTCTCTCTCTCTCTCTGGAAGGTGTCTCGAGCACGTGGCTATGTAGGCGTCTATCGATATATCAACGAGATATACGTATATCGCGGCTGGACAAGCTCGATGACCTAATCCAAACAAAATAACTCGCGAGTCGACCGCGAGTCGAGATTCTTTCCTTCGTCGGTTTCTGCTAGATCTTTAACGACCAACCGACTTCGCTATTCTATCGCGACGTTCTTGTACAGCTTCGGAACCAACTATTCGAATTAGATTCATCATTGGCTACGACCTCCTCTCCTCGAGTTCCTCTACTCTGGGTAATTAGATAACAGCAGGAAACCGCTACGGGTTGCATAATATCGATGTTGCGCAATCGATACCTTCACCTTATGTGCGCCTTACGTCGTCTCGCCAAGTGAAAATCACCGAGACAGAGAGAGAGAGAGAGAGAGAGAGAGAGAGAGAGAGCGTGTATGCGTGCGCGTGCGTGCGTGTGCGCGCGTGTTCGCGACGATGGACGAAAAGAGAGGGGAGACGGCGGATAGCGAGAAAGAGGAAAGGTAACGTTTCCGCTATAACGCGTAGCTTTGCAAAACTTTTCTTTCTTTTCTTTTTTTTTTTTTCTTCTTTTTTTACGAGTTTTCCTCGAAAAGAAACGGAAGCGACGTCTAATAAATATTGCCAACCGGCCGACTGGAAGAGGAGCAACGAAGGGAAATTGGGAGAAGAAAGAAAAGAAACGAAAGACGATTTTTAGCGGTTTGTTGGATGGAAAAAGTCAAAGACGAAAGAGAGGAATCGATGAGGAAAAAAGGTATCGGTAATGGCGAGGAAAGGATAGAAGGGGAAGGAAAAGATGGAAGAAGGTAAGCAGGTAGGCAGCAGAGTGTTGCGGCATGCTCGAGCGAGCGTGATAGGTGATGTCATGGTGGGTAAACTGCTCCAGGACACGCTAGTAGGACCCTCTCCACCGAAGAAATCTATCGCAATTGGGCCGAACGATATACTACTATCGTTTATATACTCCGACATCGAGCATCGAGTATCGGATATCGATTACCGGCGACCATCGTCCTCTTCCAAACAGCTACCGATCTAATTATCCCTCTTTCCAACCCCCCCCCCCTCCCCCGCTAATCGTAATCGCGACGTTTCGCTTATCGGCCATTTTTCCTCGATGCCGCGAACCAATGGAGTTTGGAAAAACGTAAAACTCTCGGAGAGGACTGGCAGGAACGGAAGGGGAGGGCGGAAAGACACAGGGGCCGCGTAGGAAAGGACGAGGAACCGAGCAAGTTTGGGAAGAGAGGGTGAGAAAGAAACTGGAACGCGAGTTGGAAAAGGTTGCGGCGATCGAAGCGATGGAGAAAGTCCGCTTCCGGCTGAAGGCGTTTTAAGGCGTATACTCGGACGCCGATAACGGCTCGGCTCCGCTCGGCTCCGCGCCGCGTCGCTTACGCACCGAACGCGATTATATAATCGTTTACGTTGCGAGAAGTAATACGGGAGTTATGACAATCCACCTTATGCCGCTAACCCAATTCCCTACCGGGTCTGCTGTTACCTCCTGTCGCTTTCCTACCGCCGCCTCGCTACTTCGTCGCTTTGTCGCTTGCTTACCGTCTCTTCTACCGCCGCTCTAGCCGCTCTAGCCGCTCTAGGCCGGTCTAGCAGCGCTAGTCGCTCTAACGAGGAAAACCTAACAACGAAAAGCTTCGTCGTCGACGTGCCGTGTACCGTGATCCGGCATACTCGCGAATCATATCGGCATTTCCTGTGCAGTTTCGTGTTTACGCACGGTGACTTTCGTTACGGAAGAAAAACAAAACTGTACGATGCTAATGAAAAGAAAATCGGAAACTTTCGAGAATCTTACATTTTCTTCGCGCCGAACTTCCCTAACGCGTGTAATACGCGCGAGGTCGTACTCTACGCTTCTACGTTTATTTATTTATTTCTTTTATTTCTATTACCCCGCGTTATCGAATAACGCGTGGTTCGAGTACGATAGTTGTTCGATTTACACGAGGATAGTAAGGAAATTTCGATTTTATCTCCTGGCGATACCTCGTCCGTCGCTTTTCGCGTTTCAACGGAGATGCAAAGTTTTCGCGATATAGAAACGGCCAATTGTCGAAAAACCACCTCGAACTCGCTCTTTTAATTCTCCTGTTCATTCCAACTATGCGTTTGGCTAATTTTCTATTTTCCGCTCTTCGCGAGAGACAAATTTTCCGTCCTATCGTCTACCACCTACCCTTCATTCCTCCTATCTTTTCCTCTTTTTTCCGCATTTCTAATTTCTTCCTAAATTTATCTCCTCTTATAAATTTTACCTATCGTCAACTTACTTTCATTTTACTTCTTTCTACGTTTAATCTTACTTTTACTTTATTAAATTCTATTTTACGTTACCGACGTAATTAATTTATTCGTTAAACTGTACGATCGAATTAATTTTCTTACCTTACCGTTTTATTAATTACCGCGTTTTCGAGTTCGTTCTCTTAAAAAATTTACAAACCTGTAAAGGTGCATATATACGTTAACGCGATACACGAAAACTTTACGAATATTACGGAAATAGTCGCGTTTGTTCGGTAAAAAATATTTAGAGCTACGATATTCGTAAATTGGAATTCGTATACGGGAACTTTAAGCAGCGAGTTTCTAAGTAATTTCTTCAAATTTTTCGCAAATTTCATTTCTCCAAATAATAAGCGAAATAATATTTCAAGCCGAGAACGATACTGCGATCGTTTTGCAATCTCGTTTTTCTATAAATAAGTTAATGAAAATACTAATTAGGAAATTACTCGAAGCGATAAGACACGCTGGGGAATAAAAAAGCCTCGCTTCTTTTTCTTCTTTAATTTAATGAAAAACTAGAAATAGCAGGTTGTTGTACCGTGGGTTAAAAAGAGCGGAGAAGGTTGAAGGAACGCAGAGGGGTATGCGTGCACCGGTGTACGTGTGCGATTGTCTTCCTCTTACCACGCAACGAAAAATCACCGATTCCTGCGACGACAAAATCATTGGCCCTGACTGTTCGGTAGCCGTAATTAGTTTCGCCAGGCTTCTCGTTCCCACAACCCACGATTAAATCCTTTAATAACGATACTCCCACTTTGCCATCTTCCTTCAAAAATCTTTCACGGTTCAAATAAATCCAAAAAATCTCCCTATTAACGCAATTCGCTTTCTCATCTTTCCTTTCCTTTCCTTCCTTTTTCTTCTTTCTTTCTTTCTCTCTTTCTTTCTTTCTTTCTTTCTTTCTTTCTTTTCGTCCTTGCCAGATATCGCGCTTTATTTGCATCGATCGTTTCTCCAGAATCTTTGCAACGTTACGTGTCGTCGGTTAATTTCGATCCTCGAGGAAACGCGTTCCGATAGAGATAAAAATCCGGTGAAAATCTTCCATTTGAAGAATAACAAATTTGTACAATATTATTTAGTTATTTGCCGAATAACTAATTTGCCGATGCTCGATTAAAGCGATCTTGAAGAAATTTTCGTTGCATAACGAACGTTATGAAAATGATAAACAAACGAGACGTGATACGTTATTTTTCCAACGCGTGATACATTTAGATTTTACGCGTTTTAATCGAGAAGAATTTCTTTCTTCCAGATGTATCGCTCGAGTATGTACGATACTCGATTATAACGGTTCTACATTTTATTTACGCGCTTATCGTTCGTTACTATACATCCGCGTGATTTAATCCAGAATAATTTATTCCACCGAATTTTCTTCTCTCACATTTTTATGTATTTTTAACGTTCAACTTTAACACACTCGTACCAACGTTGCTGAAATGGGATAACGAGAAACATTGAAAAATTGATCGTATCGCGCGTGTGTACGTATATCGAAGGAAAAATGCAAAGACGGATCAGCGAGACGATAACGTCGAATGCGAAATTTCTTAACGAAATTTTTAAAAGCGTTCGTTTAGACCGTGCCAAATTTATCGCGAAAGCAACGAATTTCGCGAATCGAAGGAAGATTTCTTTTCGAATTGGTAGTAATTAATCGAACTAATAGACACTAGTAACGTGGATAAATATTGCTCGTAATCGTATGGTTTAATGGTTATCACGGTGAAAAGAGGCGCGTACCAGTGCGTAGTAAAGGAATCGTTCGCTGTTGCGCATCGGACTGCACGCTGCTTCCGTCGAGACCACGAAAAAGGCTAATTCTCGAATTATTTTTTCTACCTTTTAACCAAACATTTCCACGCGTATATCTGCCCAAATAATCGATTAACTCTCGTCGAGAGCTAAGAAAACGAGTTTGAAAATAAAGAGATAAAGTACTCGATGCGTTCATAGAGGACGACGGAAAATGCAACGCGCGCATTGTTGGTTAAAGAAATTTTATATAAAAACAATAATCCTCGACGATCTTTCGGAGAAACAAGAACGATCCTTTCCTGTATTTAATTCGACGCTTTTGCTGACCATCAACCAGCCATTAACGGATCATTTCGCACGCAAGATTAACTTCCGATCAACAGAACAGTAGGTAAAAAATTCCACATTGGACGCTATAATTAGGCAAATGATTTCAAACTTTTAGCCGATATTTCATACACTGTATACTACCGACATTTAACACCTTTCGATTATACCATTTATCCTTATATATTTACATATTCCACGCGTGTTTCGTTCGAATCGTTATTTCATTTTCTCCTTATTTTCTCCATTCGCTGGTGTTTTGTTAAACAACTTTTTATTAAACCGATAAGAATTAAAAATAATACAGGTAAATCGAAGAAGAAAAGGGGAACATAAACATAAGCGCGGTAAACGCGTTTGAAAATTATTCCATCCAAAGTAACGCTGCAAAACTCTGATTGTCAGTGAAAGCTAAGATCGAAAGTTATTTCGTTAATTTTTCATTTTTCCTATCGAATTTATATCGCTTAGCAAAGTTAATCGACGTTCTTTACTACTATGGACTTTATAAAATGAAAGACGCGTGCGCGTTTTCTTTCGTTTAAATCTGTTTAAAGTTTCAATAGGAACGAAAAGAAAGAATGTTTAACGAATGTTAAGAACGGTTAATGAGCCGATCATAGAAGAAGATGGTTAATTTCGCTTTTAAAAATGTAATAGAATTTTTTTTCATTTCAGTGTCAAAGCACTCGATCAATCCTTTATATCTGAAATAAATTTCTATTTTACGCTTCGTGGAAGTCGATTTGATAAAAGAATCGACGAGACAACGGTCAAAAGTTGTGCCGATTAAAATTTTCACGGCGTAAACATTTTTGCAATCGTGTATTGCCGTTAAATGATTACAATGATAATAATAATAATGAGAAGAAGAAGAAGAAGAAGAAGAAGAAGAAGAAATCTTACAAGAAATACATGCATAATTTATTTTTAAATGAACTCGATATTAATAAATATTAACTAACCGCTTCTTACTGAAATTTTTTCAGTAATGCTAGTTTCGTAAAATTCTATCCATTTCATAAAAGTACGAGAGAGCATAAGTTACTTAATCTTTTCGTTTCTTTCACAAGACTCAAGATGAAACGAATAACAAACAGACTAATTTGAATTCGATGTTTATTTTATTTGCATTACGCTTGCATATATCTTACCGTGGTATCGTAAAAATGGGAAAGTATAAATTTATCATACGAAATTATAAATATTACGCATCTTCCAGATTTAGTATATTTTCGTGCAGAGTTAGCAAACGAGGAAATAAGTACTGTAATAACATGTACTAGCTGGAAAGGTAACTTTAATTTTGCTTCATACGAATATTTTCCATGTATCTTGGAATACGTTAAAAGAAAAAATATTGAACGCTATAAGCGTTAGAAGACAAAGAGGAGGCAAGGCAAAGTGGAAAAGAGACGAGAACGGAGAATAGAAGAAAAACAGGGAATCAACGAATCGTCGATATCGACGTTACATCTTGTTATAACGAATTTTTGGCAAAACCATTCGTTTGAAAAGATGGATTATCCTATAGACGGAAATATTCCGCGATAACGACGAAGCACGAGCGAACGTGGAATACGGTGCACCGTTTTTTAAACGCAACGATGTTAATTTAGCGCGAAAAGGATAATCGTACTTACTCAACGAGAAGCGATTATTTTCCGAGCTAGCTACGTTGATTCCAGATCAACCGAACTATCGAAATTGCGTAAAATAATTGGAATCGGCGCGCTGCGGCGGCCTGTTGAACCGCAAGCTTATTTCGCGTATAACTCGGTTTTCTAACGTTTACGATTTAGCTTCGAAGCATTCGTAACGAACCGCATACTAATTCGATCGAAATGACTGGCACTAAACGTTTCGTACACCTATTCACCTGGCACTTTTACGCGAATATCGTACGGAAGGTGGCAGCGAATCGGATTTCGTCACGAGCGTCCCATGCGGACAAACGCGGGAACGATTCTGGAAGAAAGTTCGGATCGGTGAGGCGTGCAGTCGTCCGTAGAGAAAAGTACGGAGGTGAAAATCTACCGGACCGGATAACTCCCTATTTGCGATTTAGTTTATTCATTAGCGACCTTGCGCTATTAATTTCGAGTCGAGTGATCGGATCGAATCGTGCTCGTATGATCGGATCGACGAAACGCGTTGCAAACGAGAAAAGAGAAAAGGAAAGAGGGAGAGAGGGAGAGAGAGAGGGAGAAAGGGAAAGGAAGAGAGACAGAAGTGGCAAAGCGGTAAGTCGGTAGGCGGACTGGGCTCGCGTTAGAATAATAGCGTTATTAGAACTAGAAACCATGCGACTTGGAAGGCATTCGTGTTATTCGCCTTTCACCGGTACCGCGGCTTAATGCTCTTCAGGGCCGACCTCTTCCAGACCGTCCGCGTTTCTTGTTCGATCATTTCTTTCCATTCTCAGCTTCCTACTTGCCGCCAATCCCTCTCTCTCTCTCTCTCTCTCTCTCTCTCTCTTTTATTCGCTATCCTTCTACCCAATGGGAAAAATTTTATCCTATAAATATCGAACGAGAGGTTACTCCTACCACGGCTAATAGATCCGTATTTAACAAACAACGCGATTAAATCGCTACCTAAGCTAATTATATTTCTTTTTCAGCTAGATCAACGTCATCTCGGTGCAAATCCGATATCCGAGATATCTTCTTCCTTTCGTTCTTCTCTTCCCTCCAATTTCCCTCTTTTTTCTCTCTGTCTCTTCCATTCTCGCGAGAGAAGAAGGGGTTTGCGTCTGTTTGAATTTACCTGCAGCCCGGGACTATCTTCGTTCATGCGTGTCGCGAATGTTTTCTTGGTTGCCGAGCGAGATGGAGAATAACGAAGCAGCTTAAGAAGAAAAATAGTTTTAGGCATCCGGTCTACCGGGTTGTTAAATAAGTTACCTACACGGCGTATAAAATGTTTCCCTCGTGAAAAAGTTTGTTTTTTTTTTTTACCTCGGTAACCGATTGTTTCGCGAGACTCGAGTATAGAATTCCGTTGTCCGAGAATTGTTAGCAGAACTATGAAACTAGACGAAACTAGATCGGTTTCCGCAATTACCGAAAATCTACAGCTGCTTTAGTTTTAGAGTTAGGACGATATACGTTAATCATTAATCGACACGATTTGAACGGAAGCCATTGATATGCTTGTCGATTCGACGAATGGAAGGCTCGCGGGTAATCTCGAAGAAACGACGATATTTCTTTTCCGAGATAGCACTACTGATCAATAGCGTTGAAAATATAATAAAGCTAAATAAAGCTTCGGCTTTATAATAAATACGAATAAAGCACGAGGCAAGTGAATTGAAAATGGCGTCGCGAAACGTTATAGATGGCTCTGTTACAGATGGGAAGAAACTTGGAAATCGTTGAACCATCGGAACGTCGACGTTATCATATACTCCACGTGTTTCGTATGAAATATTAAATTATTCGATACGTCGAATTATTAACACTCGGTATTTAACCCGTTATTAACCGGTTCAAGATAATAGCACACCCCTGTACTTTTCGGTGTTTCTCGAAACTAATGCAACCTATGCATATGCTCGTACGTACTCGTGTGCAACGTGTTTTACGAATTTTATTTGCTCGCGGGAAAGACGATAAGATAAGTTTGGAAAAAACAGATAAACGAGATTTCGGTTTTTGAAAATGGAAAGGATTCTTCTATATTTTCACGCGCCGAAACTGCGTATCGCCTTAGGTTTGCGAAATAAATTAATCAAAAATATGGATTTTTCTTATTTCGTAGGAAGATATTGCAAAGATGGCGATTCTATTTTTCCATATCTTTATCATCCGCTTCAAATTTCCTTTCTTTTCCTTTCCTTTCCTCGTAAAGTCGAATTTCATTTATAATCGGACGATTTCTTTTCGCCGAGATACACCGCTTCCGAGTTATCGTTTTGTCACGTACCGTAGGTTATAGGCTAGGTTATAACGTGTCGAGTTCGAAAATTAAAGGGATACGTCTAAATAGGCGAGAAATAATTCGAGTTACAGCAATCGTGGTTTCGATTAAGCTCTGTTAATCCTCCGATTAGAATTTCGATAACAGAGGATCTCGAAGGTGGAGAGGGAGGAAATAAAGAGCGAAAGAGGTCAAAGAGAAAGGACGCGATCAAAAATTGCTCTATCCGTTCGTTGAAAGAGAATCGATGCGATTTCGACGCCGCGAATAATATTTTTTGCTACCACGTGGATAAGAGGTTAGGATGGTTGGAAAGAACGATAAGGTTCTACGATTTTTCCCACGAAACGCTGGAATACATCGTTAACCGCGTAAAATGTTAGGGTGTAGCGGAAAATGTCGCGCACCTTTCTTCGCTTTCTTCCCGCTTACACTTTAGCCGTTCGCGCGTAAATATCGATGGAAAATTAAGAAAATCGAGAAAGCTACCTTCCACGCTGATTACGACATACGTACGTGTACGCGTACAGTTCGGTGCACGTAACTGGAACAATTCGCGCCTCTTTCGCGATTACGATTGCAAAAAAAGCGTTAACGTGAAAAAGCGCACGATTCAAAAAGATCGTATGCTCTTTGCATCCGTATTACATAGTTGCGCCACTCTTTTTAACCTAGCAACTTACAGTGTTCCGTTACATAGTAGCGAAGAAGGTGGGAATATGAACTTTTCCTTTTTAATCGAACAGGTATCGGCGATATATCGGTAATCGAAACAGATATCCGGAATTTCGTCTTTTGTCGCCGTTAAACGAAAGTGATTCCGTTTCTGCAGTTTTAAAAGCTTTCTCAAGTTTGTCGTAACTTTTCTTCATTTTTTTCTCGTACTCGTCGACGAGTGCGACGATACGTTGTCTATAAGCCTATCGAAATATCGTACTCGGTTACTTGGGAAAGACACAGCTACGCTGAAATTTTCGAGTCCAGCTCGATTAAGATCGCGCTTACTTCGAGTTCCTGGTGCGCTCTAGACGCGACAACGATATCTCTAATTCGAGACCAGTGTGAAAATTCTTAAAACACGCTTATCGGGTATCGAAAATTTACGTTCCATCTTTAAAGAAAGATTCACGCGATTATTCGATTTTCAGCGTTCTTCTTTTTTCACCTAATTTGCAAATTTTCTAATATTTTTCCGTTTAAACGATTTAAAATTTCCGCGTAATTACGTTGAGCGTGGAGAGAAATACGAATTCTACTATTCGTTACGCTCTTTTACATCTTTTCAGTTTTAGTTCATATTATCGCCGCGTTTTCTCGAATCAAGCTTTCCCAAGCTTTCGACCAAGTTTCGTAGAAACGATACATCTCCGAATATATGTATATATTACAAAATTCCCATTTTCATTTCTTACCGATGCGATCTTTACATTTTCTAGTACGCGTCTTTCCTGGAAAATAAAATACGCGATTACGTACTGTAATTCTTCTTCTCTGTTAGATGTAATATTTTTGTGAAATTCGTTTCATTGAAATGAGAAGCAACCACGATATATAGGAGTAATTATAGGGGTAATTGATTTGGAAATTACTGGAGGTTATGTGGAAAAAATGGGAGAAAAGGGAAAAGTTTAGCGGTGTTTGTGGTTGGAGCATCGGTAAAATTGGCGGAGAAAAGAAAATTTGGAGAAACGTTCGGGGCTTTTATCGAGCGCGGTTTCGATTTGCACGGCAGAAGAGGCGTGGCGGGGAGAATCTGGAAGGAAGGTGTGGCAAACGAGGAGAAGGACGAGAAGCTCGGCAGGGGTTAGCTGGCTGGGAGGCATTTCATTTCCTCGGCGACTTCCGGCAAACGCGACGCTTCCGCCATATCGGGGCCGCGCCGCCGTCGTTGAAACGCTCGCTGGAACCGTCGCTGAAACCGTCGTTGAAACCGTCGCTGCCGCCACCGACGCCGACGCCGACGCCGACGTCGACGTCGCTTCGTCTTCCTGCGCTCCCTGCTTCCGCTTCCGCTTCCGGTTCCGGTTCCAGCCTCTCCACCCTCCTTCCTCTCCCTTTTTCCTCCATCACACGCAGCCCTTCCGCTTTCTCTCCGCCGTTCCCTTTTGCATTTCCGTTTGTTTCCCAACCCCGTCCACTTCCGGCATCCGCCATTCTCCACCCCCCTCCCTGCTAGCCCCTTACTTCCGCCAACTTCTCCAGAGATTACTCCTATTTCACTGGCCAGAATTCTAGCGGCCCTCAGGCGTTGCCCCCTAGACGATCCTTTCTTTTAAATCGTTCCGACAAAAACCCACGAAAATTCATCTTCCAACCATATTAACCGAAATCTATCTTATTTCTTTCCAACCTTTCAATTTAACCTCGTCCCTTTCGTTATTTACCACCCTATCTACGATACTATTTCTACGATCGTTAGTATCCGTGTGAAATTTTTCTCCTAAAAACCATATTTACTTCTCGATAAAACATATTCCCATCGTTTGCTGCCTTCTAAAACTTTAAAACTTTATCAATTTCGAAATATCTTATCTTTCTTCTCTTTATTCCTTTCACCCTCGTCTATCTTTATTCCGGTAATTTCTTTACTCTTGTCAGATATAAATCTAATAACAGACGCGGGACGAAATAAACGGCCAACGATTCATAGAAACTTTGATCGATTTACAAAGTCAAACCTTCTATTTCCGTGTCTTTATAAATGTTGCTTTATTACCAAATAATTCCCATTCGTTAATATCGTTTATTTCAGCGTAGGAGAATTATGCGGTTATAAAGGAAAACCCTCACCCTCGAGACATCGTCGTTTCAATTTCTGAACATCGATTCGTCTTGCATTAACGTTCCATTAATTCGCATAATTTTTCTTCCACCTTTATTCCTATATATTTTTCTTCCTGTTTTGCCCGATAAATATGTAAATCGTATATTTTGCAACGCAATCGACGAAAAAAATGATTATTAACGCAATTACGTTCGATACTGTGTATAACTACACAGTTATTAGATATAACGATTAAACACGCGTATAAAACTCGTAATTTTTTCTTAATCGAGTTACCATGTGCGAGTGCGATTAAATACTATATAAACGTACGAATGATCAAGTAAAATCGATTTCGATGCGTCAAATAGTGGGGGAAAAAATTGTAACCAATTAATTAACGATTACGTTCGTTATTAACGATATATGATTATATTATTTATCTTTACGAATATGGAATAGTCATCTCGTATATTTGCCTTTCTTTCGTTTTTTCATCGAAAGTTGGCGAATCGGTGAACGTTATATCGCTTGGCAAATTTTCCACCTTTCAAATGATAGACTCTGAGAAAGAAAGTTTGAAAATCGATATATACGATTCAAGGGTCCAATGATTTACGTTGTGGATAGAAACGAACACCGATGTCTTTTACGTTTCTTAACAGCTAACGCGTTAATATATTTAGATAAAAATATTTAAATAACGAGAACAACTCGCGATAAACTATTTTAAAGAAAAAAAATTGATCGACACTTTTTAGAAAATTCTTCTCTCTCTCTCTCTCTCTCTCTCTCTCTCTCTCGTTCTTATTAAACGTTACATAGCCGTGTTTACTCTTTGACGATTCTCGCATAACTCTTTTATTCTGGCACATTCTTTTAAACATTTTTTCAAACATCATTCGTACTAGACTGCACTCGCACATATTATATTTATATCGTGCCAAATGAGTTTCGCTTATTCAACCTCATTCGCATTCGCGCAAATATAAAAGCAACACTCGCATACGCCGTATCCTACTTTTGTGTCGTATCGTGAAAAGACATTATGTTATTTTTTTAGCCATGACTATTCTTGTTTGCGATGACACGCAAAATTACGTAGCTTTCCTTAAAATCGATTTATTTCGTCGAAACGCGAGTCGTTGGAAAATTTCTATCGATTTCTCTCAACGAGTACGATAAAGGTGTTTTCATTTTCCGACTATTCTTTCTGGAAAAATCTGAAATTTCTTAGAAACGTTCGGTTGGTGAGGTATTGGGAAAAATGTTCTATTCGAAATAGTGGAGGAATACGTCGCGTTACGCGGTAAGCGTTCGATCGTTTACGCCCTGTTTTCAAAATGTCACCGCGTAAAAGCTCCGTGCTAATTTTTTCTTCTTCATTGTCACGTGTACGAGTGACGCAACGAGACAATAACGAGGAAATTTACGTAGAGCGATACAGCGAGACACGCGAGTATTCGTATTTACCCAGTTACCAACTTGGAACAATTGCTATTCTTTCGCGACGCGTGGTTCAAATTGAAATTCAAATTGACAATTCGCAAATATCTCGATTTCTAAGGAAAATTTCTCTCCCGCGCCGAGTCGGTATTTTTCGACGAGTTTATATCGACTGGAAGCATAGATGATTGATAGAACACGCGTTACTATCGATAAGGATGTTGAAATTCGTGTCGTAAAAGGATGAGCAATGTTCGAAATCGCAGAGCTGCTGCGATAGATCGATCGACTGGAACAATTTTTCGCGTTGTTCTTAGTAAACGTTTCTTTTCCTTTCTTTACCTTTCGTCTAACTATCCAACTGAAAATCACCCGCAAAATTGCTCGTTACGCGAAAAAATATTTCAAACGAACGTTACTTGCTACGGAGAGGTGTATATATATAACGCGATAATTATTTTCGTTACTTCCCTTTTTTATCCAGATACCAAAGTCATCTCTTAATAAACGTTTACTTTTCATTTTCAATAGCTACCCGTTCGAATTACGCGCTGAAATAGATAGAGCGCGATTAAAAATTCTCGGAGAACTTGGTATTTCGGTGAAAGGACGAGACAGTAATCTATAGTACGTTTGAAACACGTTTTCCGCGTAACGAACAATTTACGAATATTTTTCGATCAGTTAAACGACTCACCCTAACACGTTCAAGCTTCTGCCGTTATCGCGTGCATATCTTCCTTCGATAAATCATCCGTGGATAGATATCGTTATAATTTAATAGAAAATTATAATTTCACGTGAGAAGAGACCGTTAATCTTTGATCGCTTGGTGAATCGATGCGTGCTGGTATCGCACCACGCACCGATTCTTTCCATATCGTTACCATATTTTCCGGCCACATTTTCAACGCGTTTGTAGCTCGATCTATGATCTAAATATGAAATATGAAATATCTTCCTGTTTCCTCGAATAAAACGTTATTTCGAAACATTCCGAAAATAAAATTATAAATATCGTATACTCGATACCGCAACTATCGATACGTAACATCTGTATACAAAAATATAATACACGCAGATAATGATAATTAAAATATGAGGAAAAACAGATAGGTGTACACAATTATATCTCTCTTTCGATAAAAGTCGATATTAATTTTGTCAAATGATGCGCTTTTCGATAATCGTAGGGACAAAAGGTCTGAAATTTATGATCTGGAAAATGAACGATCTCGCGTTCTAATTTTCGCATCGATTGTAACGGCTTAATAAGAGTGAGAAAGAGCGTCAATTCATTTTTTATCTAAATATACTAATGCGTTAATTGTTAAAAAACGTGGATGTTATCGGTGTCCATTTCTATCCACAAAAATCCTACATTTATGAGATATTAAATATGGAATATCAATTGAATGAAACTAATTTTTTTATGAAATTTTTATTAAATATCACAATCTGATTCCAAGACTTTTATTTTCTTTCTATTCTATGAAATAATGATACTAAAATATTGAAAGTAATTAAAACGTGGAAGGAAATGTATCTAAATAAGAGTTTATTTTATAAATACCTACCTGAATCACTGTCCGATTTTAAGGCGACATTATCCATTTCGAATATTATACAATGCGATATGTACACTTTTTATAAAATTAACAATTAATAGTTTTAGAGGTAATCGTACTTACTTGCTTCGAATTAAGCGAACAAAGAGAACACGCTACAAATAGCGTTTTCATTTCTAGCTCTGACCATGATTCAGAAGCACGAACAACGTCGCGCAAAACGAGCAACTTTTATACTTTTTTACACTTTCTTATACCCTTTTATATTTTACGATAAATTATACAATTGCAGCGAACGAAGGAAAGTTTTTCTGTCATTAACAATGTTGCCACGCGTATAAAAATGAAGTAGAGAAATTATACGGTATAATTTTTAAACTAGATATTATGGCTTTGCGGAAAGTGGACTTACACCGCTTTCAAAATAATTATATTTGTAATTTCGTTAACTACGTAAATTTATATTAACGAAATGTTGAAAATTTTGAAGGATATTTTGGGGAACTGTTTATAAACGAAGAATTCATAGCAAACTGCATTAATTTAATAATTAAGTAACTTTTTTGTCGAAAATGCACTTACACCGCTTTCAAAGAAAACGGCTCATTTATCTCGAAGTAACCATGTAAAGGAAGTTATTTACATCCGATTAGACTTCCGTATATCGCTTAACTCGCACGAAACTCCATAAAACGACGAATCCACGAATCCACGAATTTCATGGGGGTATTTATGTCACGTACATCGTAATGCTTTTTACAATCTGTAAATAATTCGTATAAATTTCATTATTTAACCCATAGTTAACCGAAAAGGAATATTGAAATAAAAATTACGAGTAAACTTTAAGTGGACTAAAAAAAATTAACATTCCAACGAAAATGAAACATCCTTCTGCGTTTCCTAATGAGACCTTACTAGCGATAAATTCCACGAAACGCCATTGGGCGAGTCTGATATTGCTTATGCATGTGTATCGATAAATTTTGGCCAAATTAACGCGTGTAATTGAATTTGAAAGAAATGCACAAGGAACGGAAAGAAAATGTAGATTTATATTTTGTTACGACGTTACGATATAAGAATATTTCTATTACCGACTGTCGACTGTATACGTTTTTTCTTTTTTTTTCAAATTATTTTCCAGATTATTTTCTCAAATTTTAAACTCTTTTAAAAAAAGATTACACGAATATTCCAGAGATTCATGCCTCGGTAATCGTATATCGCGACAAGTTTTTCTTCTCGCATTAACGAAAAATATTTGAAAGGAACAAAAATATTCGTTAAATATTTTCGCGACTGAGGTAAAGTACACGGTAGAAAAAAATGATTTAAATAAAAATGGAACGGTTTCGAGAAAGGCTTAAGATTGCGAAAGTAGTTTTTTCGTAGATGGACGCATGGAGGTTACGCGAAGGTTAATTTTGTTGCGCGAATTATTTTACCAACATCGAACCAAAATTCCTCAAGTTTTGATCCTCGATTTGAAAAAGTAGATATTTCGGAAAATACGAGTATACGCGATCTCGCGTAGACTCGGCTGATAAGTTAAGACCGCGTTAAAACGGGAAAAATTCGATTTTTACGTAAAATCGAGACCTCGTTGAGACGAGTGATCCTCTGATCGATATCGACGCGATATCGACGCGCTTTTCGTGAATAAAGCTACATTGGGTGAGAAAAAAGTATTTGCACGCTATATTGCAAGAAAATTCAGCCAACCAGATAGTTTACGTGCGTGTAATAACCTGTTCTGCATAGAGTGCATTTCTTCGCGAATGCGTCATCATCTTTCCGTCATTGGGGGGTGAAACGACCCTCGAGGTTTCAGTATTTTTTTTCTGCTCCGAATATATTTTTGCTCGGCATTTCTTTTCACAGCGGGGTGTCAAAGCATCGAGAATAAAATAATTCTTGTACGAAAAGTTGCGGAAAGTTGCGAAAAGTTTTGTCGTATTTCGCACTGTCGCAAAGTTATATTTATAAATGCGAAAAAGGTATTGCTCGTTTAACGATACGAGTAAGTTAGTATTTTCTTTCTTTTTTCTCTTCCTTTTTCTCTTCTTTTTTCTCTCTTTAACGATGTTTAGGAAAAAGTTAATCGCATCATCTCGCGTCTCGAATTTTTCTCCAAAGCATCGAATTCTTTTTTGAAACGCGTTCTTGTATCGCGTATATCTTGGAATTTATCGATTAAAATTGGTCACCCCGTGAGCAATTGCACGCGCATACATATATAGAAGCGTAAGCGTAATGAGAAAGGAGAATAAATAAAATGTTCCGACGCGTAACGTAGGAAAAGATAATTCCTAATTAGATTACTCTTTTCTCCGTTGAACTCTATTACGCTTTTCGGTAGATGTTTCGCGTTCGTTGTCTAGTAATTTAAAACAATTCGGCATTATATAAGAGTAAGTAATAAAATTGAATCCGCATTGAACAATTTTAATGCGAGATGCGAGTTAAAATGAATTCTAATCGCGGACTGTAAATTCTTAATTAGAAGATTGTGTCTAATTAACTTCACAATGTACGCGTGGATATATATCTCGATAAATAAATAAAGGATATAAATATTTATAGAATCGGTTAACGACTTAAACGACGGTGTAACCGCTTCACGTAATAAATCGGTTATTAACATACTACGACATCGATAATTAGATCGTAAAAATTACATCCGTAATAATTGGCTAATTACACGCGTAAAAAACGTTTCGGCGAGTTATTTCAGTTTTAGTAAAAATCGCGAATCGTAAATCAGGATAAAAATAAAATTGCGCCATTTCATTACCGAACGATAGACTTTTAACTGGATCTTGCCGTTCGGTATTACGCGATGTTAAAACGCCCAACCACGGTGAAATATCGATAATCTATCGAATTTAACTGTTATCTATTAAACGTGACCGTTAGCCGAGAAAATAAACCGAATTTCCTTCTCTTAATTTCCATGCGTCGCATTTTTATAATCATATCTCGAGCTCGTAATCTCTCGTTAAGAAACTCGGAAAAGAATGAGATATCTACAAAAAAATCTGTATATCGGATTGAAAGGTGTCGAATCAGTATAGTGACCTTGGTCGACGAGTATTTGCCACGGAACTGTGTAGTAAGCGTAGACGATTCGTTCCACTGAAACACGTCGCGAGGCATTCACCGTAAATTTCCGCAGTCGCATTAATCAATGAAGGTCTTCGTAATTGACTTTAAACGACCTTGAACGATAGGCTGCTGTATCGGCTTCGATATTTTCTGACACAAAATATGAACAAGTCCGTAGAAAAGGTTGCGCGTACTCGATCGATCTCCCGTAGAGGGGTTTCGTTTTAAAGTTGTAAATAAGACTTTTATTTTTCGCCAAATTGGTCAACGTGAAATTGGCAAATTCGTAATTCGTATTCGGAAATTTAATATTTCCGATATTTCGGACCATCGCGTGGTTGGAAAATGATCGAAAGCGTCAAAACTTTCCGAGTTAAATCGATTCGATACAGCGTAAATCAATTAAGAATTTCGAAATAGACGAAACGTTTCTTAGTAACGTTGTCCTTAATTTCGCACGTTCAAACTGCATTATATACATACAATTTCCGTTGTATCGCGAATAATTTTAATAACGAACGAGTCGTTTTATTTATTCCGCTAAGTAAGATGGTTATTATATTTTTGGAAATTTCAAACTCGAAAATTATTCGTCGCGAACTTTGTTGCTCGAGATAGGAAATGAAAGTATTCAACCGTGAAAGTAAAGGAAAACGTAAAAATGTCCAACTTAATAACGTCAAACACCGATAACGTTAATCATTGATCATTACGTAATACGTAAAATTTATACGTATACGACACGATACAACGTAACATTTTACGCCAGTAAATAAATAATAATAACAACGATAATAAAATAATACTTTATCGTTTGGTATTAAAGGGTGTTTGACAGATTTGCTACAATTAATTACTATTAATTACTATAAATAAGAAAATTGAAGTAATTCGATTCGATAAATAATAATTTGGTGAAATTAATTTGTAATTGCGTTTGGACGAGGCTCGGAGAGACGGATGTTTGAAAGTTTTAAACGCTTTTACCGCTTGACTATTCGAGCAAACTCGAAAGATTAACGTAACTTTCAATTTCGCATCGTGATACGGATAAAACGATAAATGACAAGGTTATGGAATACACCGTAACTCTTGCAACGATAAAAATTATCTTTTTAATATTTCGGTTTTGCTTCGATAGATATATAGCGTATCTCGAAATATTTTTCGACTCTGCTATCGAAGCGAAAAGTATAAATACGCAATGAAAACAGGGAATCCTGGAAAAACTCGAATCAATTGCTTGCGAGGAAGTTGCAAGGAATGTCTAAGAAATTCAAATTGTAACAAACGTATAGAAATATTTAACGCGAATAAAAGTTCTACTGGTTAATTATCGATGTACGAAACGATAGTATATCGAACGAAGTAAAGTCAAGATCGGATGAACAAATTACACATGTAGATATGCGATCTAAAAATTTGATTATGTAGATTTTGCTATCGGTAAATTTGATATGATCGGAAGACAATGGAAGAAAGCTATTCGAATATCCCAGCCGACATTTCGATACGGATTTTACTCTCGTCGCAAATTTCGCAGGCAAATTTCGCAGGGAAATTTCGCAGGGAAATTTCGCAGGATTTTCAGAAGAATGACGAATAGGCTTCGACTAATAACGTTTAGAGACATTGGACGAATTGAAATTGGATAAACGGGAGAAAGACATTGGATAAAATTACACATTTTCCTTTCCTCGTTATTTTTCTCGTTTTCTGCGACGAAAGCTGCGATATACAGCGAATTCGTGGGGTTCACTTCTCGAAGGTATTTATTTTTCTAATCTAGCGAGAATCATTCTCACTCTCGCCGCTAGATGGATTCCAACATCAGGGAGGTTCGAGGACTTTCTCGCGCGAGTCCTCGGTGAATCCTCGACCTCCCTTAAATACAAATTTCTACGCCATCTAACTATCCCTTAACTGTCCCTGTCTAAGGCCTTACCGATAGCAGTCCACTAGCAGGCCCGAGACGAAACGCCGCATCCCTTCCTTTTCCTTTCGTCTCTTGTAGCACCACCGCCACATCGAGGATACCTGCGACAGCCGACTTCGACAACGGTGGGGGAGGACCCACCTTCTACGCTCTACCTCCTACGCTCTACCTTCTACGCTCTACCAAGGTACAGCGTTGCGTTTATCGATGAAAGATCAAATTTGACAAATTTGTTACAGCTAATACGACAGCGAATTTTATACTTCTTACACGGTGTCTCGATGTATCTTCTACTTTTCGTCAAATCTTTCCATTAAACGTTAATTTGTACGTTCCATTAAACGCGACATTTCACAAATCGCGTGACAAAAGCAGGCATTTCAGTGCCGTGATATCGTCGAAATGTTAATTAATCATAAAATTAAGCAACAAAATTATATTATTTCGTATCGATATATTTGTATCGAAAATTTTACCATTAATTACCAATAACGACTATAACGTATGGTACGAGTAAAATTTATGAAATCCGCTTTTAAGTAGTTAAGATAAGGTGCATAGTTAAGGTTAGATAAAGTCGTATAAGTAATGTACAACTGTACTTGCGTTAGCACTTGCGAAATGTCATTAGAATAATTAATATTAAGTTAACGGAAACAAAGAATTTCCCGACATTACGCTCGTATACGAAACACGTAATAGCTACGAAAACTGTTATTTCCCTCGGAATTAAATAATTCTACTAACGAAACATCGTAATTTCCTTATCGTACAAAGATTAATTCAAATTTCTCGTTGCGTCTGTAACGTTTTTCTCGTCGTGTGATTTTTCTACGGATAACGGGAGAAATATACCAGGTACCCGATTCTACCCGAAAAATTTCTCTACTTATCTGCATACTCGTACATATATATACATCGCAGATCGGTACTCGCAGAGTTAATTAGAATTGAAGATAATGAACGGAATTTAAAAAAAATACGACTTTTAGATCGAATTTGAAATGGAATTAAGTTTCAAATTGAAATTTAAACGATGCAGAACATGTACATGCACCCATGATTACGAAAGTGGCCTAAATCGCACATGCCTCGGTTAGCAATATTAAAAGTTACGCGCTTATGCTTGAAATTTATTAAATTAAGAAAAAGAAAATCGCGACAAATTTTCAAATTCCATTCGGATGTAACGCTTCAATCGTCGGCTAGCTTAGCAAAGAAGACGCCATTTTCTAATTCATACGAATTAAAATCGCTTCTCTTGGATTTTTCGCTTGCTCCGCTTTTCTAATTACCGACGCGTGTGCCCAGGTATTTTACGAAACGGAACTCGTCGCCGTGCGATCATCGAATGAATAACAGGGCAACGTCGCGCGATGACGATGCCCGATGGAACATCGATATAATTAAACGCATATGGCAGAATTTAGAGAAAAAGCGTGAGTCTAGTTAACGTAACGAATAAACACGGGCCAAGGAATGCATTCCAAACGAAACCCGAGAAGAATCGCGCGAAAAAATAAATCTCTTCGTTTACGAGCTATTGAGAGCTAATCGTGCTTTTTATGCAACGTGAAATACCAATTAACTACCTATAATTACGTATCACCGTATATACCGACCGGTGATATCTGTATCGTATTTTGAAATACGCCTATGCTTAATTTACTTTTTACAAACGAAACTTTCAGTTTGCAAATTACGCGTGTTAAATAAAAATAGTACGCTCTATCGATATATAAATCACCCTATTTTTTACTGGACAATAAAACGAATTAAAAGGAACGTTACGGATATTAAATATTTACAATCGCAGTTGGGATATTTATCGAAAAGAGCGGTGAAATTGATTATTCGAACAATGGATCACGGCAAGAAAGGAATAGAAATTAAAAGTAGGAGAACGACTCGGTTCGAGGAAATCATTCGACGAAATAAAAATTTCGGAGATTATAAATGAGCGTATAAGAAGGTAATTTACAACCTGCTGGAAGGCTGGCGAAATTACGACTGTCTACGAATGCTTGTAAACAAGCAGAAATGCATCGTTTCCACGCTAAATCTGGCGAGTCTGTTTTTACGGTTAATTATATGGACAGCCACGAATCTATTCGAACGTACGCGTTTCAAAACTTTTAACCAATGAGATATGGTGTTGAACTTTAACTTTCCCAATAATACTTCGTTTAAAGTAGCGCACAATTGTCGAGAATGCGTGAATAGAGTTATAAAAGGTGGAGAATTTGCGAAACATTGATCGTAAATACACCGATTAAGAAGTTTACGAAAGTGTCGAACGCTATAAATTATTTTCCCAGTGGTCCATCTTATAGCGCTACTTATCGCTAGTCGAACAATCTTTCGTCTTAATCGCCATCTTTACGCTCTCCGCTGTTACGCGTTCCACCACTTTTATTATCATTTTCCTTTTTACGCCTGCTTTTTAAGTTTTACGCGGAATACACGCATAAAGAAGAATTTTAAACCGATTTACTTGGAATTTACTTGAAACTGGTCGATGCGATAGGGCAAGTAATAATCGAATAACTAGAATATCTATTACGCGGATAAACGCGTAATCTAATATACATATATATACATATATATATATATATATATATATATATATATATAGAAGGAAAAACGAGGATGGTAAAAATTTGACCTCCGCTTGCCAAAAAGTACGATACGCGTAATTATCGATTCAGGAGACGATAGAATCGTCGTGATCGAATCCGTTAGGAAAATAGTGGAGGTGGAGCACGAGGAAAAAAGCATAAGACGATAGTTAAGCGAGAACGGCAAGCCGCGTTCACAAACTTCGCATCCGCGCGTATGGCCAATAACACTTTCTAGTCCACTTCTATTTTTGCCTACTCGCGCGTACCCGAAATATTTACCAGAGTTCCATCCACGCGATCGTGTTTTTGATCGTGAGTTTTGATCGATGCGACAATTAACGGAGCAGTATCTGTTTGATAGTTCCGATAAGTATTCGGTGGAGACGCGGAAGAGACGTGGAAGCCACTTGGACTCGGAAGTGGCCGTGTTGGTTAACGCGTTCGGCATAGTATCCGGCAGCTCGGTTTACTTCCTATGCACCGCGTGTATATCAACGAGCGCGTTAACGCCTGCGTTAACGCCGAACCTACCACGGCTTAACCCTTTGGCCTACAACCACGCGTGAGGCTCGTGGTCAGGTTTTCCAGCCAAACCTGACTATCACGGGTCTGGCGGCCCATGGTAGTACGTCGGCCGGGCCAAATGTAAACACGCCCATGGTTCGTCCATGTAGCCCATTTCGGTTATTAACCTTTATCGTTTGTCTTTTAATTTAATATATCATTTAGTTTTAATTACTCGTTCGTTTTTCATTTTTCACTCGTGTTTTTGCAATTTGTTAAATTAAATTTTCCCGAATTATATTTTTCCAATAGGTACGACACCCCGCGTAAGTCGAGTGCGATTGGTACAACTTAACCCATTAGCTACCACGATCCCCATTTTGGAATTTTACGTACACCACTCGGCGCCAAAAATATATTTGGTACGCTTGACAGTTTAGTTTTATTCTCTCTCTCTATATATATGTATATATATCAGTCAATATCGTATGTAGCAAAAAGTGTGTATTCCGTGCTTCGTTTCTATACGACGAGGGAACAAATTTGAAATTCGCGTGTAAATTGAACGAAATAGAATCGTTATATTTGAAGCAATATATTTTTGGTTTGGTTTTTATATTACATAATATATGTAATTACATAAATATGTAATTTAGAGGTTATAGTACGTATAAGATAACGATATAACGAAAGAAATAGTTTCTTATTAGTTCTTTTTTATGCGACCTGCCACAATCCCCGTTTGGGACTTTTTCAAAAATATCAAATATTTTCGAAACAAAACATAATTTGAATATAATTATACTGTTACACGACCTTTCGTGCATATATATAACTTCGCCGGCGAAAAATTTGCGAAAAAGAAATTTGGCAATTAATGGGTTAAATGAGATTTGCCGAGCCGTGGAATGGCTCGAAGACTCGGCAGTTCTGTTTCGTTTTGGGACCACTGAATCTTAAACCGTAGGGCAAGAGGTTAAATAACTATTTTGAAACGTTTGTTTTAAAACTCCGCATTGCGAGTGCCGGTTTTATATGCGCGAATGCGAATGAGGTTGAATAAGCGAAACTCATTTGCGACGATATAAATATAATATGTGCGAGTGCAGTCTAGCATGAATGATGTTTGAAAAAATGTTTCGAAAAATATGTCAGAATGAAACAGTTATGCGAAAATCGTCAAAGAGAGTATGTAACGGTTAATAAGGGCGAGAGAGAAGAATTTTCTGAAAAGCGTGAATCAAGCTTTTGTTTAAAATAGTTTATCGCGAGTTGTTTTCGTTATTTAAATATTTTTATCCAAATATACTAACGCGTAAACTGTTAAAATTCACGCGCATTCGACGCTATCGCTCTGTTCGTTTGACAGCGCGATTTCTTTTTATTAAACAACGTATAGATACAATTAGTTTTTCCATATTTCCTCTTATTCCATTCTTCGAAGATTTTTCTTCCTCCCTTTTTTCCATCTATCGATCAATTTGACCGATCGTGCTGGATTTAGCGTTAACGTCGATCGCGTTAGTCTGATCGGTAGTTGATCGGAGGACAGACATCGATCGCAGCACGGTTTCGATACGACGAAGGTACGACCTCCGCGAACCCAAGTTTTCCTTTTACCCAGTCCGCATGATTATTTTCACGACACAGTTCGAGCAAGCCGTTCGCAACGCTCCGATCGAGTTCCCATGTAATTACTAGCTGAAATGTGGCATTTGGTAAAACACGTGCCATCTAAACATCTAGAAATAGCGTACACAGTGTAGGATTTGTGTCGCACCCTCGAAATGTTTCCAATGCTTTCTTATTCCTCCATCGATAGCTTCCACTGCGTATCGAATTTTGGCAACGAGTCTTGCATCGATTCGCCATTCGCCAACAATTTCACACTCGTCTGCTACGGCCTAAACCACTTCCTCGTCATTTGCTTTTGCCATTTTCTAATCCCTTCTGCCTTTTTGTCAAACGTAATTTCTAATATGTCTGTCGATGAGCTACCAACAATTTCTGAATACTATTCCAAGTGATTTGTTTACCAAAAATATCATCGTCCTATGGAAAGATACAGAGATACGTTGAAATAGAAATTTTTAATAAAAACGCGTTTCGTACTCTTACCGAAGAGTACGAAGAACCGAAGAAAAAGTTTATAAACGTCATAAATAGGGCTTCGCACCGTAGCGATATTCTTGAATTAGGATACAAGGAACATGCACCGATTTTGTAAAAACGAATTCCAGATAGAATGTCCTCTTTCTCTCTCGAAAAATCGATAAAATTTATAAGAGCCCTCGATTTCTCGCTTTTATATATTTTAAATTACACGTTTAATCTTCCTAAATTTCGAGTCGCTTAATTATAACGCGCTATCGTACCGACTGGCTCTAAGTAAACCGATTCAAAGCCTTCCGATACGATGTTTATTGCGATCTAAATACTTCGATTCCAGCTCTCTTACATTTACTTACATTTATTTTACCTTGGAAAATGATTACCACCGTGTGAACAAACGTATCTCGTTGCAAGTTATTAAGCAATGCAATTGATCTTTATTGTTACGTACTTTTATGCACCGCTGGTGTTTGTACATATCGTATAATACGATACGCGTTACGTTTCATCCGTTTAGAAAATTTGTTCAGAGACGACGGATTACCCAATCGAGGGGTCAGAGTTGAGTAAAGAAATATCCTTACTAGGACATTAAACGATATAAATCATTTTTCCAGTCGGGTTAATATTTTTGAATAAAATCCAGTTTTATCTACCGATGAGCTTTCATACGGTATCGTTCCATGCGACGCATAGAATGGTAGAGTAAAGTAAACGAAATCCAGCAAGCCCGAGCCTAGTTAGTCGTAATTCGACAGGACCTGTGTGCGAATACTCTTCTCCCCCTTTGTCTTCGCTTTCGATGTTTCGCTGTATTTTATTTATTTTACATTTTTCCTCGAATTCTTCTATCGTCGTATCCACGCGTTCTTCACGCTTCTTTCTTACTTTAAGATAAATGTTTCGAATGTAATCTCGAATACTTTCGCGAGCGACGTACACGATGCGAATAAAAATAAATTCTAAAAACTAATACAACTACGTTTTATCGATAACCTTAGAAATATGTTTACCAAGGTTATGGATCATTTTGTATATATATATATATATATATGAACCTTTATTTCGAGCAATATAGCATATTTATTTCAAGAAATTTTTCATTTTCGTTTGTTTGTTCCTTTTTTCAAAGATTTACGCATTTCTGCAATCCTCTGTTAAATTTCGCGCTTCTTTCGTTGCGAGAATCTGTATTCGCGAAATAAAATTCTAATTGCTCGGCTCGGTGTATGCCGTGTTGTATACTGGCGAAAATAAAGTTTAGAAATCGCGTTATACAGAGGGTGTGTTCCAATTACTTTAGTCACGTTGGAACGAGAACGCGTTATAAAAGTACCGTGCTTCGCGAGGGTTAGCTGCATATCGAATTATTTTTATCGCGGCACTTTAATCGTTATTTTAACCGGTATAGAATATTTATACGCGCATTACGCGTCGATAGCTCTGATAAAAAGGAAGATTTGGAAATCGTTGTAAATCGACGATGCAAATTTTTGAAGAACCCGGTGTACCGTTGGACACGATACGTATCGTAACGTCGTACGCGATCTACGAAAAGTGAAATTAATCGACGAATGCAACCGAAAAATACCGGTATTAACCATCCTTAACCGTTTCTTGGCGAACACGCCAATTGTCGGAAACATGAAGCTTTACGTTCATTGTCGACGAAAATGATTAAAGAGCTAATTTCAGCGATCATCTAGATCCATCTAGGATCACATCTAGTTCCATCTAGGGCCATCTAGGACCGCTCTATTATTTTTACGACACGAGGAAATAATAATAATAATTGTTAAATCGCCGCGAGATGGCTGGTAACTTTGATACGGTGTAGTCTCGCATCGGTCATAATTGGAACATAGGGAAATTGCTTCGTCTTTTTTCTTTTTTAATCGTTATTGGATACGTAAGAAAATTCGTGCAAATTCAAACGAATATTTTCAAACGTACGAAACAGTTAGAAGTTATGAAATTTAAACGTTTAAGAGAAACGAAAGAAAATTCTGTTCCAATTATTTTTCAACACAGTAACTGCAAAATAATCGAAATAAACGATAATCGTGTTAAGAATATACAGCGAACAAGGGAAAGCGGTATCAGAGAGTTTCGCAGTTGCGATTTCGAGCTTTCGAAAAAATACGTTCCTTGAAGAGATTTTTGAAAAATTATATTTAAACGAGAGATCGAATACCAGAATTTGTTTAAATGGCACCAACGTCTTGTGTAAAAGTAGACATATTTTTCTTTCCAGTCGCTGTAAAAGGATTTTTTTATTAAAAGGATAAACGAAAAACCATCGAGTCCGTGAGCAAATTTTATTTCTAACAACTTTCGCAACGTTTCGCGTTACGTTAGATTTTTCGCGAATTGATTTAGTGCGAGATATACGGCGCTTTTTCGTCCTATTAAGTTTAGTTGTGTGACGTTTTTCGGGTTTTCGAACATTTTCATCGGGTTGAATAGAATTTCCGCAACATGTAAAAAAATTGTCTTATTTTTTACGTATCGCGAGATCCCCCGCGTGCTTCGCAGACTCGAGCTTCTCGTTATTCCGAATCTAGCTCGCATTTCGTTATCGTATACACTCGAGCTATATCTCTATCGACGCTAAATTCTTTTAGAGGGTGCAGACAATCTCGTAAAATAGATCACATTTTAATCAGAAAATTTTCCGTTTAACGCAGAGAAATATCTAGGAATGGGGAAATAATGGAATTAACAATCACGTGGTTGAAATAATGGAAGAAATCAGAGAAAGAGAGATTTAGATTTCGACTAAACAATGATCCATTGGATACATGTGCTCGGTTCGATACCTTGAAATAAAAAATTTCATTCAATTAACCTAACCATCCTTATTCAGGGATCTTAATATTATTCGTTTAATATTGCAGGATGCCGAAAACAGGTTTTATCGTCTTCGGTGTACAGGAGTGAAATATTTATATGTTCCTTGTTTAATCGAAGGAATATCGGGTGTGCGCGAAAGGTTTTCAGACACCGAAAACGGAGAAAACAATATGAACGGAATAATACGAACGCTAAATTCGGAAAAGTAATTGAACGGAAGAGAAGAACACTAAAATAACGTAACTATAACACACGGAAACACGCTCTAATTCGACTGTCTAGAAAACACCGAACGACTCACGCCCGTGCCGATCATAATCTATTTCTACGAGGACTCTTTAGCGCTTCTTCGCGCAGGACTTTGCCTGTGGCATCAATGGTCCTGTTTTTATGCTTTTCGCAAAGCTCGATGGCACGTTTTTTTTCTTCCAATTGCTAATCGGCTGATATGATTTGGCCCATTAGCGATTTGTTTCCCGCGACCATTACGATTTCGTTTACCTGCGTTTCACCTCCTCGTAGGCACCGCGCAACTCAGCATTCCCCGCGACCATTACGATTTCGTTTACCTGCGTTTCACCTCCTCGTAGGCACCGCGCAACTCAGCTTTGCTACCAAAAATAATCTTTCGGAACGGTATCTGTTTCGATTTGCTTCTAGAAAAATGTCACGCATAGGTCATCGATCGGTTTATAATTTGTTGTTTTTTTTTCTGAAATAAGAAACCCCGAAACACTATCCTACGATATTATTGTACTTTAACAAAGACTACATACGCAAATGATACACCTTCGAATAATTCGCGACTTAAACGTGTAATCAAAGGTACGATATGATCGAGAAAAGGTAAAAATGACGTACTTTACACGAAAGGAATGACACACGGAAGAATATAGGACGGCAAAGGTGCGCTACTGGTTACCATAGATTTTAATATATCACGATGTAAAAGAGCGCGGTGTTTGCATGAAAGGACGAGGATGCGCGTATGGAATGATTATGCGAACGACTTTAGGTTGTTACGAAAAACGGATATGCGTATAACGAACGAAGCGTGGCACGGTCTGCGTATTTTTATGTAATGTACGATAGAAGAGAGAAGAAACGAGGGAGCAGTGGGATAGGTGAGTTAGAAACGAGAATTCATCGAAAACGAGACTCTGAGGGAACGAGTGTCTAATGAAAAGAGCCAAGAGAAACAGAGATATTTCATCGATCATTTTTACGCGATCCGTTAACGTTGTTAATTAAATATCTACTATATTCTTATACATTATCCTCGACTAACAGAAGGGAGATGAACGAATTATTTAAATTATTTTAATTATTTAAAGATGTACACGATGTAAATATTTGTAGAATTTCTTATTTTTCCGAAATATGTCATACTTATGCGTACCGTCGTTCGATTGCATCGATTGCAATGAAATTTCAATTTCCACGTGAAATCTTTTCTTAATAACTGTTAATAACGAAGTAGTCGCTATTCCCGATAAAGTGGTTTATTCATTACTCGTTCGTTCTTTTTTATAATCCCTCGACACGAGCTTCGCTTATTGTATCTCCCTTCGTAATAAATTCTCTATTCGTTAGTACGAATAATCGCTACGCAAATTCTATAAGCATTCGTAATCACTAAAATAACAATAAAAAACAATTATTCACTTATCGTAATATCTTTAGTAATAAACGTTAATAATAATAAAGTTGACGTTTTCTTGGCCATTGAAAAAATTACTATTCTTGGAGGAAAATAATTACAACTTTGTAAAATGTAATCGTTGCTGTTTTGCGTTTTTCTGAAAATAATCGATTAAAATTATATTTACGTGTAACGCAATAACCTTTACGACAAACTTACCGCCAAAACTGAACAATTTTTATAAAAATGGAAAAAATCGCATGCGTGTGTTTAAAAAAGGTTTAAGAAAAATTTAATTTAAAAGATCGAATTCGAAAATTTGTAAATAAGATTTGTAAGATTTACTCGAACAAGTAACAAAATCCTAATTTCCGTGGAAAACATTTTTTTCTTTTTTTTGTCAAATTATTCCTCGTTGAAATTTGGCGTGTAACCGATAAGCTAATGAACATTTTCGACAAATCGTATGCGCACGAGTCATAAGGCAATTTCAGTTATCTTTAACGTTTTAAACATAGTCGTTGTATCGAAAATTTCACGAAAGAGTTTTTTCGCTAGGATCGCCTAGCATCGTACGAGATTAACGATAATTTTATTCCGTTGAAAAATAACGAACTCGGCTTTTTTAAACAAAATATCACCTTTTCCTCGTTGATACCCGATAGCTACTTTGAATACAAGTCCAACGACGTGCAATAGCAAAGTCCGACAAGGTCGTTGTAAGCTTGTGTAAATGCGCGATAATATCCGAGAAATATTTGTCATTTCTAATAACCCTACCGGAAATTATAAAAAATCTAATGGAACTACGCTTGCCCGACGATCGATATCGCCTTCATCCTCGATCTTTGCCGTTTAATTTCCTCGAAAATTAATATATCGTTAATCGGAATAGTTGAAACGCGCTTGTGCTTTCTTTCTCTTAAAACGATCCATTTCGTGGAAACTTTTCCGATTTAAAAAGAAAAATAGAAACCCTGGAACTCAGGGTCGACGGAGAAGGAAAGACTTTATATTACAATTTTTTACCGTTTAGAGCCAAATTGATGTCCATTTCTTCGTCGATACTAGTCGTTTCTTTATTAATTCTACGCGTCTTTCGTTTATTCGTTGTACGTTTCTGCCGTAATAGCGAAGAATAGAAAGAAATGGGAACGAAGAAATTCTACGGATGACCATCGAATAGCTAGCATCGTTTTCCCACATCTTCACCGTTATCGCGTCACTGTTCCCTACCTTCTCGATCATCGCGTAAAATCCAGTTTTCCGCGCGAATAAGAATACGTTTCAACGACATATCCTGTTTGCCTCTTCGCAGCATTTTCCTATTTACGTATCTCCACTGGTCCCAGCCTCTAATATTAATTCGCGTACAATCTACGCATCTACGTTTCCTTTGTACTTCCTCCCTTCCGCTTAACCGATTAACGAGTAACCGTACCTCGGCGATCGACCATCGTTTTCGAGTCGTCGAATTTTCCACCTTAATCTCCATCCATTTTCTAATTAAACATCATAGCTCTGAATTTTATCGCGTCTAAATTTCACCAATCTTTCTTCCATTTCTTCTACATTTTCGTTCTCGGCAATTTTATCGTACTCTAGAATACTCTTCAAAAGTTTCAATCGGTGTAAATAAATATTATCGATAGAACGAGCGACCATAGGTTGATAGGACAATGTTAATAAGCGATATTGATCCGAATGAAATTCCGAAAGAAGGATATTTCGCGTACGCCTGGCTAGCACCGCGCTTCGCTTATTTATCGACGGATGATAAAAGTCAGGGACATTTTTACAAACGTTTTAAAATTCGAAGGTGTTCGAAATGTTCGTCGCTGACACGATTGTATTTGAAATACCGCTGGGACATCTAACAGGGAACTCGTTTCGTTATTTTAACACTGAACCTACCACGGTGTCAAAAGACCCGCGAATGAACGAGAAAGCGGAAGAATCTTGAAAAGAATGAAACAATTCGAAACGCCGAAAGATCGATTACGCGTACGTGGAAAGAAAAATTGCGAAAACGAGTGGCCAAGACGATAAGGTTCAATGAGGAATTTTAAACGAAGAGTTTTAAAAACGTTATTTGAGCCATGGCAGGTTTAGCGTTAAGGAAACAACGGTCACGCGGTTGCGTAATGATTCCTTCTTTCCGCTGCAGCTGTAAAAAGGACTAAACCAGCAATTAGGCGAGAAATTCATTTTCTTTCAACGACCTCCGTTGACTTTGAACGATTTATAACCGTAGGCCGCTGATTCGTCTTTGAACTGGCTATCGGGTATCGGTAAAGAGTAGATAGCGTTTCGGTAAAAAAAAAAGAAGCTACTCTACCTTTGCGTTTTCCGGGCAATCTCATTAACCTATCTCGAAAGAAGAAAATTGTCCTCGCTTTGCGTCGGCCGTTTAGGACAAAACTAGGACAAAACTAGGACAAAACTAGGACAAAACTAGGACAAAACTAGGACAAAACTAGGAAATTTTTCTACCGAGTATTTCCGCGAAATTTTCGATTTAACGGGAATATCCCGAGGTGTCGGATGCGAGTGATACACCCCGTATGCACGAATGAAATTTTCCTCGTATCACTTTTAATAACTGGAAATTTCATTACGTCGCTTTTAACGTAAATTTGTAAAGCATTACGCCATTCAGTTTTTAAATGAACCTATATAATAAGAACTTGAAAATTTCAACTACGCTCGAATTAATACCAATTTTTAAAGCTACCGTAACCTATTTCGTTTAATCGAAACGTTAATTTGCATTATTCCGGCTTAAGACGCGAATTCTCGTTAATTTTCTATCGGTTGTGTTAATTTATCTACGACAGATCTGCTTGATGACGGAGCTGCTTCGAAGCGACGTTAACTCTTTGGGGTACGCTGAGATTAAAAGTATCCCACCTTTTTCGTGCACCGTAATGCATGGTGGGACATTTTTAGTCCCATCTCGAAATATCGCAATAGCTGCATGCGCGTAACTTTATATTTCGTCTTATTTACGTAAAGCAGTCGGTAACACCTTCGACAAATGTTATAAATGTATTCGCTCGTGTTGGCAACGCTCAACGTGCCAATACAGGTTCGTCAATTGTTGCAAGCGGAAGATTTATCGCGACGTTCTTTTTTTCCTGACTTTATGTTTTTACATTATGACGTTCCTTTATTAGTAAAAATATAAGAATTTTGCTTCATTTAAAACGCAATAACATTTCTATGCAATATGGAAATATCTATCTTATTATCTGACATCCTGTGCCGCAAAAAGTTAACGAAAGCTTTACAGTTTCTTAACTCGAAAGTTTCGTATCCGTGTATCTATATTTCTGTAATTTCTCGTAATTTTCTCTCATTTCTCGTTAATAAATCTTGCATTAATTATTCGTTAATATCTCATCCGTTAATTTTATTGCTACGTGGTTCCACTGCAACCACGCATTCCGTTTACATTATGGCAATCGCTGATTTCTATTTTTCAGATCGATACGAGAAACGTTGATCGATTATTATTTATTCTCGTGAAAATAAAATTCCGATTAATATAAGAGTATAAATAGAAGTAAAAATTAGGGGACATTCCTACAAAGGGTGGAACGCAGCGATAATTTCGCGAACCGATTCGATTCGATTCGATTCGATTTGTATACGAAGAACCTCTTGGGCAGATATGCAGTAATTATACGACGCCGATCTTTAAAATATTCCTTTTCCGCACTAGACTACCGATTTGTAGTACGTAATTTCATACAGTAGATATAAAGAACTACGAGCAAAGTGGCATGAAAATCGATAACCCTATACAACGTCCATTTAGTAATTTTTCCGTTAAACTCCGTTAAACTGGATGACGTTTCCGAAACGAATCGACTGTCGTAATAATTTCACACAAACGTCTAAAAATATGCAAACAAGTTTTCAAAATAAGAGGTTTCGACAGCGGGTACCTAATAATCTCGTAAATCGTAGGTATAGCAATAATCGCGAATATGAATATTTGTAAAATTTAAAGATACTAATTTTACTCGTGTATTTTGTTTCACGAGTCTTCCAATCGGTCTTTCTTCTTTCTTATTCGCAAATGCATTAACCCTATTCGAAATTCGTGAAGAAAAACGGAAGATCGAGTAAAAATTATTATCGAATTTAAAAAGAATTTAAACGATGATCGATTATCCTTTAAAATCTCACGAAAGGATATCTAACGATTCGCCCTTTTACTACGAAGAATCTTTATTTCCCGCAGTAATATTTAACGCTAGACTATCAGCTGTAAAGTGTACGTGTACTTGTACAATATGCATTGCTGCTACATGATAATATGCTATCTATGTACGTAATAACGGTACGTAATAAATTTCGAGTAAATTTTATTTACGAAAATTCGAATTTTTCTATAATCGAGGAAATCGTGGCAATTTTGTTTGCAGATTCGCGTTTAAGATACGGAACTCTACAAAGATCGCTATTATCGTAGGAAAGAAAAAAGAAAGAAAAATAAAAATTTGTTGGATAAAAGAATGATCGTTTGTTCCGGTAAATGCATACGTACATCAGTGCCGAGGAATATCCTTTCAGACATATTTCAATGAGAATTGAGAAAAAGGAGCGAGACACGCGAGTAGAATGCACAATTATATTTAATAAAATTATATCCAATAAAAAGACCTTTTTAACGAGTAAGTATATTTAACTTAAAAAATTGGAATAATAAACTATTCGAAATGATAAATCGGTGCACTCTTTGCAGAATTTTCTTCTCTCTGACACTCTTAATAACGATTACGTTTACGCGTTCACGCTTTGATACTTCTCAGACAACTGTTTCATTCTGGCACATTCTTCTAAACATTTTTTCAAACATCGTTCACACTAGACGGCACTCGGATACGTTATATTTATATCGCATATTGCACAATTACGGACAAATGAGTTTCAACCTGGCTCACACTCGCGCGCATAAAATCTCGCTCGCGAGAGAACAGATATATAATCCCTTAACGGCAATACCCGCGTTAACGCGATTTCCATTTTATACCTTCGAACTTACGTTTATATACGTGCTCTGTTACCACGCTCTGAGTTTCCGTAAAAATCGAATATATACGCGTTTTCAAAAATATCAACCTCTTCATAATTTCGACGACCATGCGTTTCAAGCAGTTTAGGCATCGCGATCACTCGCTAAATCGATAATAAGAAAATTCTAACCGATTTTTATAAAATAATCCAGGCTTTACGAGATTAAACTATTTCATAAACAGATATTCTCGATAATATTATCTTTAACTAATTATATAATGTAAATCTCGATCTATTAATTTTTAATGCCGATCTTTAATTATCTATGCGATATTGTCCAGATAACGTCGGGTCGAAAATAATTAGATATGTAGAGTGACCGGCGAGAGTGTTCGCGAACGCTATACATATTTTAAGGGTGTCCGCTAAACGAAAAATTCTGATTTTCTGATTTTCCGATTTTCCAATTTTCCAATTTCCACGCGAAGCACGACGAGTTACGCGTGGATCGATCTCTTTTATTCGCAGATATTACTTTACGTGGTGACGCGTGGATGGAATCGTCACTCCGATCCGATAAAGTTACAGTCCGATCTCTGCTCCTTTGTTTAAACGTATCTCTACAACGATGCGAGATAGAGCAAAGCCATTCGAATAAAAAATATTTAATTTTACGTGCTCTGTCGCCCCGTTGTAAAAAGAAACTCTCTCTGTAAAATCCCGTTTAAGAAAGAAAAAAATCGTTAAAACTTTAATCGTCTATTTTACCCCCTGAAAGTGATTTTCTAAAACTCTTTACGCTTTACGTACGCACAAACTCTCGTTAAAATCGTAACATTCGGGTTAAAGAAATGCTTCCCGAAATTTAGCGTTGGAACATTTTCGCGAGCCAGCGTAAAATTAGATCTTTATCGGAATAAAAACGGAGAGAAATGAATTAATATGGAAAGGCAGCTGTGCAGGTTTTCGACAACGGTATAAACGAAAAGGCTGCTTTGGACTAGTTTGACGTAGTTGCAGCGTGAAAGAGATGCGTTTGGTATAGTTGGAATTAAAAAGACAGGGAACGATCGGTGGCGTAAGGGAGGCGCACGTGTGTCGCAGTTGGACAAGGGTAACCTTTCGCATGACCCGGGAACAGGAGCCTTCTGGAGGGTCCACAAACACCATTCCTCGAAAGCTACGCCGAAAGCTACGCGAAAGCTGCAGCTCGTAGCCCACTAGCCCACAGTTTAGCTTCGAATTACAAATTCGACCGTACTTAACGAAAACAGTCGACCAATTATTTTTTCACCCAAGAAAGCTTCCTCTGTTCTTAGAGTCTGCGGGCTCGGAGCAAAGATACGGTTCTTCGTCCTACACTTTTCTTCCTAACCGCACGTTCCATCGCTTCGTCGTTCGCTCGAACGGTAAACGAGTTTTCCACTACGGAGAGTGGTGGTAACGAGATCGTTAATTCGCTGACGCGTCCTCGCTAATCGTTCAACGCGTCCAAACGCATCTTTTCGACTTTTTTTAAATAAATCTTTCCTTCAAAATGAAACGTAAATATTACGCGTATGCACCAGGGACCGTTTCGCGCCTTCCGTTTATACTTAATCCCTTGCACCGTGATTTAATTACGAGGGACCGTGCATGGAAAAATGATTGAATTTCAAGCGAACGCTCTACGTCTATTTTATTCGCGATAAAACTGCAAAGATTTCCAATCGAATTTTCCAAAGGAATTTTGCGCGCGTTGTGACACGTCGGACATAGTTTTAGTTATTAGCCGTGTACGAAATATTTAGATTTCGTACACGACGACGGATGTTCCGGTATAAATCGTGGAAATACGTAACCAGCGAAATTACGCGAGTATTGGATTAAACGCGCGATACTCGGGTGAAAACCGGAAGTACAGAACTATCGTGTCAAAGCGAGTGCGAGACAAAGAAGGTTAAGCAACGCGCTTTAGACTCGTATACCCGGTATCGCGCGTCGGATAGGACAGGCGATACAGAGGAGAAGGGTAGATTTCGTTGGAAGAATTTGGTAATAGCAGGTGTAAAGCAGGAAGGGCAAGGAAGCCGCTTAAATGCAGGGAGGAGGTCCTTTCAACCTCGAAATTCCACCGGTGTGTTCGACCCTAGCGATCTTGGAGAAAATTATACGCGATTGCTCAATTACGACGAGGACGTGGGAGATTAGGCGAAATCCGGCGAAAAGCTGGCAACTTTCAAGAATCGGTAAAGGTAAAGAAAATGGAGGAAAGAGAAATATATCGGTCGCGCGCGTACTTACGTACCGACGTAGAGGAGAAGGAAGGCGGACGAAATGGGAACGGAATGTAGAATTTCGTTGGAAAAGGTCGAAAAGGAGAGTTAAAAACGTGGAAAGGAAGGCGATGATCGAAGAAAGAAAGAAAAAAAAAAAGAAAGAAAGAAAGAAAGAACCTGCTGGTAAAAGTCGAACCTGTGCGTCGAAAGGGGAGGGTGTATAGGTCATCCGACACCCTGCCAGGTCTCCAGGGTGAGTTAAATAGTATCATTCCCATATGGAAGGGCCTGTGCTGCGTCGTAAACCACGCAAGACACCATCTGTGACCGTTTCGACTAGACTCCCCTCGTTTTTCCATCGATCTGCCCTCCTTCCACGAAGACCACCGATCCAGCCGCTGCTGCTTCTGCCTCTCTTTCTCTCTCTCTCTCTCTCTCTCTCTCTCTCTCTCTCTCTCTCTCGCTCTCGCTCTCGCTCTCGCTCTCTCGTTTTCACCCAAACGAAACCTCCGAAATCTCTGAAACCTTCGAAATCTCCGGGAGGTCTTCCCCGAGGGATCGACTGCTCGAGGATTGCGACACACGTGAGACCTCCCCGAGAATCACGCTAGGAAAACGATACACCATGCTTTATGCACCATGCGCTTTTTTGCTTCCTGCTACGCTTCAAGGGCAAACTCCCTTTCTTTCTTTCTTTCTTTCTTTCTTTCTTTCTTTCTTTCTTTCTTTCTTTCTTCCTCTTTTCCCTTTTCCTTTTGCATTTCACTGCGCGTTAAAATCGCGACGGACACGAGGATATTTCGTGCAACGATTAGTTAGTTGCAACGCGCGATTTAAACGTAAAGTAAATTTGTAATTTAATCGAGTTTCGCGCAACAGCCAGGGTAACCGACGTTTCATTGGTCGTAGTAAACGGAATAACGACTGTGGTAAACGAATGTAATTTATGCGGCTTTTCAAAGCGTCGGAAATATCGAGTTAACGAAGTTCGATGTTGTTTCGCTCCTTTTCGAAACTCCTCCCCTTTCCTTTCCAGTTACGAATCATCCGTGTTTTCCGAAATACGCGAATATGCAAGAGATAGGAACTTGTTATTTATAAACGTACAAGATATCGTCTCTTCCTTCTATTCTTAACTTTAATCTACTGGAAAGATAGGAGATACACGCAAAAATTGACAAACGATTACGTGGTTCGTTGCCTTTGGTCGGTAAGCTTAACATTATCGTGCGTAACTTTCGGGATATTCGTTTTAAAATATTCGTTTTAGGATCCTAGATAATATGTAATAAAATTTGGAATTATTCGTTAAAAATCCTTTATCGTGGATTAATTACGAGGAGAAGAAAGACGTGGACGCGTGTAATTGAGGAAAAATATATGTTGGTAATTAGCGTGGGAAACTGTTGCGGACGATGCACGGATACTTGGGTGCTTTATTCGATGGGCGGTTTCAAAGTAACCACACCGACTAGAAAGACGGTAATAAAAGCTACATAATATTCCAGCTATAACGTCGCTAATGTAACTTTATTGCGTAATTACGTAAATTTATCGCCTCGATATCGTATTTCGGCGAAACGAAAGGACGCGTTTAATTTTCGAAATATTCGGTTTATAGTTAATCGCGACACGTCCAGATTCCATTTTCCATTTTAAATTTCGATTCTTACTCCTTTATCGCGTCCGTTTCTTATCGCGCGATATTAATTTGCAAATTCCTCGGAATAAAAGCACATAGTACGAAACACGGTTGTTACGGTAATCGTAAATGATAATAATACTGAAACCTATCTTTTACGTTTTCCACTTTATCGTTTCCGATTTTCGATAATTATTCACATCGGTAACGCGAATTTATCTCAAAGTTTTTAATAACCGACGTATCAGTTTTATTCCGGTGTCGCGTATCGTAAGTTCGCGAATAAATATCAAATTTAATCCTACGTGGAATGTATAATTTTCTTCGATACGAAAATTATCTCGTGTAAATTAATCGAATGGAAATATAAATTTCCGTCACGTTCTGCTTATATTCCGGGCTCGTTTACCACGAATCATTACGCAATTAGATAATTTCGCTAATTTCGTTAATTTCGCGAAGCAGCAAGCTTCGCTTCTATAAACCGCGATAATCGCGGCTTTCGAAAAATTCACTCGTTCGAAGAAAAGAACTAGTTCCTTTCATCTCGGCTGATGCTTTTTCCTCGTGGAACGAATAATAATACGATAGGAAATTAGGATTTATAACGGTTTCGAAGATACAAAACTCGACCGATTTACTATTTCCTCGATATCGTAAGATCAAGATTAAAGCCTTTGAAAATTTCAATATTCGCGCGGTGCATTTCGAGAATTGTTATAAAAATGTTACGCGAGCTGGCTATAATTTTATTCGCGTTTTTTCTTTTTTTTTACCAAGCGATCCTTTACTAAATCTCGTTTCGTTTGATATTAATCGGTTGGAAAATTTAGGAAACGGTAAATATCCAACGATTCGAAACTTTCGATAAAAACTTTTAGAGCGACAAACGGTCAAGGAGTTATTCGATAGATTTTCGGTAAGCAAGAGCGAGAGGAAAATAATACGTAGATCGTTGGTCGAATGGATCTGGTATAAAAATAATAAAAAACGGAGAAATTTATTAGACTCGTGGTGAGAGTGGTTCTAATCGAATACGGGGAAACGATTCCGTGCACTCGAAGAGAATGGAAGCGGTGAAAAATGTTCGCGAAAGGAGGAAAAGGTAGATTTTCATGGATGAAAGTTTGAAATTTGAAAAATTCGAAAAACGACGGTCGACTGTTTACGCGATAGCGACGGGAAAAGAAAAGACGGGTGGTCGTTTGGAAAAATGAAACGCATTCTCGAAGATGGCGGAGCCCGAGATGGATACCGGATGGATGGAGACGATTGGTCGAAAAGCAAAGAGGGAAAAGAGAGAAGGTAGAGAAAGGAAGAAAAATGGAGAGGGAGGTAAGAGGAAAGACACGAAAAGAGTTGTTTTCGTTCGCAGAAGAAGAGAGAATTTTGGCGAAAGAAAAGGGCGCAAGTCCGTGGATGGGATGCGATAGGTGACACGTGGAACAGAGCGGCGAAAGGATGGTAAAAAAGCATTAGGGAGAAAAGGCAAAATGGATCGAGGGTGGCGCGAGGGGTTGAATTATAAAGATGAAAGCCGTTGTCAATAGGGAGGACCACCGGCACCCTTCTCTTTATCCTCTCTTCCTTTTTCTTCCCCCATCCCACCCCCAGCTCGCCACCCTGTCTCCGTCTCTCTTCTTCTCTCCCGTCTCCCTTTGGTCCGGACGTCCCTTTCATCAGCCACGCTACTGATACACACCGCGCCTCTAAAAATCGTTACCGCTTTTACGATCAACCAGGCTCCGTTACCGAAATGCACGCGTACACGCGCGCGTTCTCGTTTCGTTGCGGGAAACTTTCGATTAAACGAAAAGCAGGGAAAATAAAATAGACGAGGACCGGGTCGGGGGACGGATCGAGGGACGGATGGAGGGACGGGCGAGAGAAGAAAAGCGGAAGGAAATATGGAAACGCGCGTATAGGCAGGTAGGGTAACAGGAGGATCACGTACTTACGGAGCACGGCGGAGAGAGAGCCGATTAAAAATATGGAAAAGCAAAGTGGAAAAATCGGGCTTAGACGCGAGCTAAACCGGAATTGATTCGACCTTGGAAAAGGGGGTATGCACCCCCGAGCAGGGTTTCCAGCTGCGCCCGAATGACTAATACGCCAAACGCTGGTCGGGGTGCGAGCAGATTTTCAAGGGTGGAAATGAGCCGAATCGAATCCGAGATCGAACGTACACGCGTTTCGCACCCTTCCTCGCTCTATCCGATTCGTTTCTCCGGACAACTATCAAATTTTCTACGCCTATTTTCTCAGATTTTTTCTATTTTCCTTGCACCTAGCGCCAACGCGTCGTCACGCGCGCAAACGATATTTTGCTTTTTTTATTTCTTTTCTTATTCCTTTTTATTATTCCTTTTTATTATTTCACGAAAATTCCATTTCCTCGAAACGTATTTTTCCCCGAACGATCGAACAATTATATCGCGGTAAGCTAATCTTTGTAATTTACAATTTCCCGAATTCTCGTTTAAAAAACGTTGGAATTTCGATGATTTTCGCGTGGTGACGGTGACGGTGGCGGTTCGTCGAGTCAGCCTCCTAGTCCGAGATAATTCGTAGAAAATTACACGGCGATTTTCAAGGCCGGTTACCGATTTGTCTCGCGTTTTACGACTCTCCGCCAACCCTCGGTTGGGGTGAGAAAAATAACCGGGGAATCGTTTGCGGAACGATTATTCGTCTTTTTCGCACGTGCGCGCAACCCCTTGCTTCGCGAATCCAGCCGGTCCAGACGTTTGCTCCGATATATCGCGTATTACGTAATACGCGTACAACGCGTCTAGCGTATTCGTATATCGATGCAAATGGTAGGCGTAATACGCGATATAATACAGGCGCGTACGGTGTTATTTGGAAAGAAGGATACTTACGCGCGTATACGCGTAGGTATCCGGAGATTTGTGGCAAACACCGGGCAAAGATCGGAGAAGACAGACGGTCAGCTGGAACAAAGGGCGGTTGCTCGGCGATGTAACGGCGAGTGGAGTAAAGGGTCAATCGAAGGCAACGAGGAGAGAAGAAACGAGGAGATGGCTACGGTTCGGAGCGAAAGGAGGAAGAGAGAAGAAAAGAGAGGAGGAGAGAATAACACTCGAACGAGTTAACTCGCTGGTGGGACCGAAAGCGACGAAATAGTCGATTGACAAAAGAACCGGGAACGAAAGAGAAAGAGAAGGGAAGAGCGAGAAGGAAGGACGAGAAGATAGGAAGGGAAAGATTAGCCGCGAAGGGGCGAGGGGGCGAGGGGGCGAAGGGGCGAAGGGGCGGAGGAGGGGAAGGAAGGAGAGACGAAAAGAGAGGGAGAGAGACTTGTTCCCGAGATATGTGGGAGCCTCTCGATCCGATTGTACACACGGACAGTTTCGAACGACTTTAATTGATTTTAGCATTGAAATAAGAGAGGTCACGAAACGCCGACGACCGGGATTATCGGAGGTTTCGCTGGAGTTTCGAGTAGCCGGCAGTTTCGAGCGACTGGAACAAAAGCGAATCACGGCCGGAGACGCGTTCGTGAATCAAACGAGCTAGACCGTTTACGAGCGTGGAGCACGCATACGCGTACGCGTGCTTAAACGATGGCGACTGCGGGAATTTCGACGCGTGGACGCGAATCGAACGGGACACGATTGGAAACGCAACGGTCGAAAATAACGATTTCGAAAGGGATAGGAAATTTTGCCGCTCCCGTTGCAAGACCGTCGCGAGACCGTTGCAAGATGGACCAGGAGAGAGTGCAACGGGCGTCCGCAGAGGGGGCTGGACGTTGCTGGTCGGAAACCGGGGCATCCTGTTAATGCCTTGGTTAGTACTCCAGGTTCCTTTGTGCCACCCTCGTGTGCCAGCCTCGTGCGCCACCCTCGCGTGTGCCACCCTCGTGTGCCACGGATCCACCCCTCCTCGCGCGGATACGCACCCCCCTGCAGAATGCAATTTAAGCCGGCAGGCCACGCAGGACGCTTAACCGGCCACCGCGTGCCCGGCCCGATCGATGCTTACGCGAAAATTCGAGTTCGCCGTCGTTCCCCTTTTCTCTCTGCCGTTTACCCACGCGTCTACGTGGCCAACGCAAACGCCACGCTCTCGTATTCCATCTCCGAGCACGACCGTGCGTATACCGGCCGACTTGGAGTCACGCGCTTTCCTATCGGTCCGTTGCGCCGATGTTAATCGCGAGGAGGTAGGCGTTCGCGCTGCACGGGGTTGTGTCGCGTTCCACCGCGTTCCACCGCGTTCCGCCGCGTTCCGCCGCGGCCAGCCACTCTAAATGATGAGATTTTCGTGGATGGCGCGAGCCGGGTGGCGTAGAAACACACGTACGCGCGCAGAGTGGGCAGAAGGAGGAGCCGTATTAAAGTATTGCTCAGATGTTTTTTTGTCACGGCTTTTGCTTTGCTTTTACGGTCGCCTGGAACAATGACGAATCCCCGACATCATTGTACGCTGGCCCTTGCAGTTCGAGAAAAATGCAGAAAAGGGAAGAAAGCCCAGAGAAAGGAGAGAGAGAAATAGGAAAAGGTACGCGTCGCGTGACAATCACTCGCCGCTGATTACACGGACCATTGTGCAAGGACAACGGGGTACGCGACGATAAAAGGGTTTCTCCTCTCCCTCTGCCAACAGAGCGAAATCATTCCGACGTCGGAATGAAAAGGTACACGGGGGAACCGCGTGCGATCGAGAGAGAGAAGAAACAAGCCCACTTCTCCGCTAAATGTATTTTAGCGGTCACCTATCGTCAGCCTCGTCTCTCTCATTCCCTCCCGTCTAACGTATCGTTCTTCTCGTTTCGCCTATTTTTCCCGCTTATCCTCGTACGCTAACGCGTTACTACCATTTTCCCTTTTCCCTTTTCCTGGTAAAGTTGCAAAATAGAGTAGAATTTATAAAAATCGATACTAATTTTAGTATTAAGTTTAGTATTAATTAGTAGCGTTATTTAGTATTATTTATAGCGAACGAACAATCGAAGGTATCGATAACTACGGTTTCGATAGTCGCTATAGAGAAAATATTCGTTGAAAAAGCTCAGTGTCTCTCGAGCAACCGTGAAAATATTAACTAACTTTATTCCTTTTAACGTCAAGTACGCGTTATGGCTGGGAGAAACGCAACATTTCTATACGTTATCTGAAAAAGAAAAAAAAAAAACAAAACAAAAGAAAGAAAAAGAAAGAAAAAATATATATTAGAAATTTAATTATCGACGAAAAGTAATTGGAATTAAAACCGTAGGTAAATGGAACTCGACTGATTCCTGCTTTCAAAGATAAAGCGACAGAAAGGAAATTATAATCGGAGCACGAAGAAATACTTGAGAAGATTTCTCGCGCGTAAAAAAAATTGCTCCGCGTAGAATTCGCTATGGTCTACGTGTACGCATACTTTCGTTAAAATCGAAACTTTCCGGTTAGATGAATTTCTTCGCAATACAGCGAGCTGATTTTCTTTCTTACCCACTGTGTATTCTTGGTTAAACCGCGCGTTGTCGATGTTGGCTGCGTAAACCATGTGTATAACTTTTATTCCTTCGCGTCGTTACGCTGCGCGTGCGCGTATTCGAGCGAAAGGCGGTAATTTTGAAATCGCGCAACAGCGCCGCGAAGATGAATTAAACTTTGTAATATTTTTTATCTGCGAAATAAGAAATTGCAATCGTTAAGAGAGAAATATTAGTTTTTTTTCTTTTAAGCTTCGGTAGCCAAGGCTGCATTACGTTACAGAGTTCACACGGTATTATGCATTGTCGAATCGCATTCCAAACGTTTGACAGCTTAGTTTTAATAAAGAGAAGAAACGAAAAAAAAATATCTAGTTTTTTCCTACGTCTCGTATAATTCTTTAATAACGTAACTTTTAAACGTTGAGATATATAAGGATATGACGATAAGACGATATATCCTTAACGAATATTTATTTTTACTTATTTTTATTTTTTTTTTTATTCATCGTCTATTCTAAATTATATCTTGTTTTTAGAATTAAACGATTCAACGAAATTCGATCAAATTTCTCTTTGGCTGAAAATCTATCGCGTTGAAACATATTCTTAGCGGTACGTTTATCGTATTAACTTCGCGTAACGTTATATAACGTTATATAACGTTATATAGGTAAATTACATACAAGTTTGCGAGCGTATTGACGCAAAATTCTTTTCGTATTTAAATAAAACTTTACTCGAAAATGAACGTAACGTAAACAAAGGATAGAGGCAGAGCTGAAGCAGCGAAATAAAATCGGTACTCGTTCGAGTTCGTCTCGCGCATAATTTAACGTTAAAATTATCGAATCGGTCGAAACTATCGATTCCGTTCGTAGAAAAATGAACGTTATGTCTTATCGAAATAAACGTAATTGAATACGGTCGATAAACACGTATTTTTTGTTTATTTATTTATTTTTATCGTACCATTATTATCGATATTGTCTACGTATATCGCGTTTAGTAAGACATTAGCGGGCGATTGGTCTAGCGTAAATTACGAGTTTCCTTCGTAATGAGTAAAAAAAAAAAAATGTCATCGTTATGATAATGCGGAAGAATACAGTGGTAACAGTAGCAGTAATAGGTGATACGATACAAGATGAAAAGGCTAATTAACGAAAATTTTAATTCAAATTCAAGCGCGTAATGGTGTAAAAATGAAAATATGATTAAAAAATTTGAATGGAGCAATTTGTACGCGTAGCGTTAATTACGCGTTTATACGATACGATATACCTATATCGCGAAAAATAAAATCATTTTTGCAAGGATGAACGCGTTCGCTGGCAGCGTGGCACTAGTACTTACAATTAAGTATACGGCCACGCCGATAATTTTTCTCTTACCACCAAAGAACCACGTGGTTCGATAAAATCTTAGATTCGAACTTGGCGCTTTGGCTCTCGAATATGCGAAAACGCGAAATCGACCTATTCGTTTAACGAAAAGAAAGAAAGAGAAGAGAAGGGAAGAGAAGAGACGAAAAAGGAAAAATCAGATCTCGCGCGATTACCGATTACGACAAAGATATGCTCGGAATTGATAGATGCGATCAAACGATAGCCTATTATTTCGCGTTACGGAAATCGATACGATCCGAAATGTCGATTACGTAATAAAATTCGTTCCGTGGCGATACCTAATTTACTCCATATAAATTATATCGCTGTACAAAGTACCATTGCGAAATATTCAGACTTTAACGTAGCGATAATTTTCTAACAAAACCAACTAGAAGATGTTTGCAAAGTTTGTAAAACTAACAGTGGCTAATACCAATTGTACATATTATGTACAATTCAGATGTAAATCGTCACTCGTAACTTTCAATGAAATTATCCGTCGGTTCTTTCTGAAATCGTCGAGTCGTGTAATACGCAGTTAGGTATGGTAAATATTCGTCGCCTAACTCGGAGCAACTCGTATTCGCAATACTTACGCGCGTACGACTAAACGTTTATAGTATCCTATAAATGTTTAGGTTATAGAAAAATACGACAAAGAATATTCGTAATGCGAGTACAATTAGGAAAATACGAAAAACAAAAGAGAAAGCACAGTGGAAATTTTTTCCACTTCACTATGATTGCGATAATGCTAATTGCTTTTCCTCCGGATCTATCTATCAACCTTGAGAAATTTCGAAAGAAAATGGGATAACAATTCTATCGTTGTATGCTAATATTTATCATGAAATTTTACGCCGTGCATCGCGTAATCGTTCGCAGGTATCGATAAGAAATATTAATTATACATTCAGAGGAGCAACAACACGGTTATTAGACGCGCCTAGTTCGTACAAGCAGGTGGAATAAAATTTGTCGTCGAATAAAATCGCGTAATTTCGATCTGTATCTATCGGAAGAAAAAGAGAAAAGGAGAAAAAGGAAGCGCGTTGAAACGACTGAGGCTGGAATTACGGGGCAGCAATGTAAATATAGCATACACGGATAACGATAAATAAAATGGTATAATGGCGTTTCTATCGGAATAAGAGTGGACGCTAATTCCACCAACAAAAGCGATTGTTCCGCGTAACGGGAAAAAGCAAACAGTCTCGAAGGCAGTTATTTCCACCGATTCGGTGCTTTCGATGGCAAAATAGAATTTCTTCGCGAAAAAAGGAAAAAAAGGAAAAAAAGGAAAAAGGAGGGAAAAAAAGGTGATTAAAAATGGAAGCGATTGGACGGGTAACGGAAGAAGACGTAGGAACGAAAAGGACAGTACGCAAGGTTGCGTATTCGTATGGGTATAGTTAAGAAGCGAAGATTACTGGAATTATTTGGAAGCGAAGCGTGCCGCGGGAAGGAAAAAGGGACGGAGGAGGTTTTAGTGGTAGAGCTTAAAGAGCGAGGACGTGGTTAGGCGTAGCTGAAATCGCACGAAACGAGGATGTTGACTCGTGTTCTTCGGGGAGAAACCGGAAACGCCTAGACGTTGCGAATGGAGCAGGTAGGACAGGTAAAACGGGTGGGGCTTCCGTTTCGAGATCATCGATCGAGATTGATCCATTGGTCGTATTTTCTTTGCAGGAAGCCTCTTAATCACCGGACGAGCCAACTTTTCACTGCACAGCTATGTTATCTTCGGTTTTAATGCCTGAAAGAAGCGGTTATACCGTTTTATTAATGTTATTACCTTTCCGATTAACTTGCTGCCCGATAAGAACGGCAAACCATAAATACATTCATTATATATTTAATTAGCGTTCATCGGTTACCGCGCACCGCTACAACACTGGCTACGAGACTTCACCGGCGATTTTCGTTAAAAACGGCAAACGTATTTCCCAATAAAATCAATTCCTCTGGTTAAAACGTTTTCGTACTCGTTAAGCGCGTTAAAATCGCATTCTCGCTTCGTCGCGATCGATACGATCCTCCTCCTTCTCGCGTCTTGCTTCGATCTTTGAAATTCTCGTAGCTCGGAAATGGGCGCGCGGTACTCGGGAATAAGGAAAGAAGGGGGAGAAATAGGAAAGGCGGAAAAGAAAGATAGGGAAGGAAGAAAGGCGGAAAAGGATGAAAAAAGTAAAAGGAGAGGGGGGAAAGGAGGAGAGGAAAAAGCAGGCGATACGTAAGAGCGCGATTACTTATCACGGTTGAAGCTGGATAACAGCTGCGAAAAGTAGGAAGTAGAAAATAGCGCGCAAGCAACCGCTGGCAGCTTGGACGAGGTCGCGCAGTAGAAGAGAAGAGGAAAAGGAAGAGAACGGAGAGGAAGAGAAGATCGGTGGTTAAGCCGCTTTTTGCCAAGCGGAGATGAGAAGCCAGGAGAACCGACCCGGTGAACCGAGGTCCCCGAGGACAGAACGGTACCCTGTGCCCTCTTCCTCCTCTTCCTCCTCATCCTCCTCTTCCTCCTCTTCCTCCTCTTCCTCCTCTTCCTCCTTGTCCCACCTGCGCGTGGTAGAAGGAGAGGAGTTCCTTCTCTCGTGGTGCAGGCTACCGAGGACGAACCGAGTCCGTCCGGCAGCGCCTCCAGCCTCTTTCCCGTAAATTCCTACTTACGTCTTTTTCATCCACTCTGCCGCGCATGCGTGCCACTTGCACCGGCTACGTCTAAGTCTACCGTTTCTTTCGCCGATTCCAAATGCGCCGACACACGCCGCTCTTCGCGCTCTCTCGCAAACCGGGTTACACAGGCAAACTCATCTTTTCCCCATTTTTCCCCCATCCTTTCCCCATTTTTTCCCCATTTTTCCCCCATTTTTCGAAGATATCGCGCCCGTTTCTTTAAACGAGCGTCCAGCGCCTCGCGTGGGTGTACGAGTGCGTGCGAACACGGGCGAGAGACGTTGGTGTTGGAGATTTTTAAAGAAAGGCGAGGGAGAGAAGGAAGGAGAGAAAAATACGCGTTTACGCTTGCTCGCGGTCGCGCGAACCGAGGTCGATCGAACGGTGTTTGAACGCCTCCTCGATTCCTCTATCGGGTGAAAGCAACGTGTTCCTGGTAATGACTTCGTCATAGTCCCGACTCCGCGCCCGTTGTCTAGTAATACCAGTAATACCAAGCAGAGTTACGGGACTACCGACGTACCGCTGTGCTACCGAAAAACATTCCTTGCCTATTTTGCCGTGCGTTAATTACCGCGTCTCATCTCCTTGTCCCACAGATTACCGCGCCTCACCGCTTGCATCTTTGCAAGCTGGTTACGACAACCTGCGTCACCCGAACCGTTCCTACGCAATTTCCACCCGATAACCGAACGAGAACCTTTTCCAAAATACCCGATTAACCGATCAAAGTCCGCGTCGAACGCTATTCGAACGCTCGAAAACGCGTCGTATTCTTTAACGAGTTTAACGAGTTAAAACACGGTACTTTGTATCCCCTGTTAATAGTAGGTAAACTGTCTATAGGAAAATCTTTCAAACTCGGAAAAATCTTCGAGTCGTGGAGTACGCAAAGTTGAAAATTCTTCGAAATTGGTAAAACGAAAAATTTGCCATGAAATTTCTGATCGGCAACGTTAGAGGGGACACAAACGTTGCAAAGATAATTTTACGGAGAACCCCGAGCCGCCTCGATTTCAAACGACGAAAGACGCGCGTATGGGACTGTATGGAAAAAGAGAAAAAGTCGATTGCGTGTTAAATTACGTTAATCGCGAATCGGGTATTTCGCATCGTGGTGGATTTCTTCGAAATCGGCCGGATGAATTGGAATGGTACACCCCGTACATAGCGGAACGTATGGAACGAACGAGGACGTAAAAAGCGGCGTTATGGGAGAATCGTTACGCGTCGCATTAAGCATTGTTATAAAAAACGGAATTGTTAAAAAGAATCGATTCGTAATTGGTACGTGACGTATCGTTGGAGCGATCGAGCTCGTTCTCCTTTCGTCCAGACTTCTGGCTGATTCCAGTCGTTGGCATTCTTATCGCGCATCTAGGAACGGTAATTCTATCTTTCTTCGATATTTCACGCGGATCGTTCGGCCGAGAGATTCTCTTTTAATTTGGAGAAGAAAAGAGGAAAGGGAGGGAGGAAAAAAGGAAGAACGAGACGATCGGAGCAGGATAGAAAAAATCTGGACGCGAGGAATTCGAGTGGGAGCAAAAAAAGGAGATGGACCTTACCGGAAGTGGCCGAGACTCGATCACCCTCGGATCGTTACAATGAGGCTCTTCGGGTCGTGGAACGAAGGAAAGCGAGGAAAAGAGAAAGAAAGCAGGTAGAGACGGGAGCGACGGAGCGGGAGGGCGGGAGGGGGAGAGGGGCGGGGAGGAAGAGAGAGAGAGAGAGAGAGAGAGGGTGGGAGGAAGAGAGAAGTGGCAGGAGGAAGAAGGGAAAAGAAGGGGGGAAAGAGAAGGGCTGTACTGTCACGGGAACGCCACGCGTGATCGAGTTACCTGGACGAACTGGCGTGGCGCAGGTGAGGTTGGTGCACGGCCTGCGGGACAAAGAACCGCAAGAAATACCGATACTACCTTACTCCGGGACTGTAAGGTCGCTGTCGCGACCCAAAATCCGAACGTTCGCGCATCGAGCGTTCCTTGGGCACGCAGAGTCCGCTCCGTCTACGTATTCGTTGGAGTGGAAGGCGAGGAAAAGCGCGTGAACCTCGAACGCGGCGTTTCGCGCGGCATTTCGCGGCATTTCGCGGCATTTCGCGGCATTTCGCGTGGCGGGTGAAAAGAATCGAAGTCGTTGGGGCATCGGCCGGCAGAGCGCGCCTTTATCGGAGGCCAGACACGCGAGCCCTTCGAAAATGGCGGGTGAAAAGAATCAAAGTCGTTGGGGCATCGGCCGGCAGAGCGCGCCTTTATCGGAGGCCAGACACGCGAGCCCTTCGGAGACATCGATACGTCGAAACATAGATACCCTCTAGCATTGCCTCATCCTTCCTGTGCGGTTTGGCCGTTACGTTCTCTTACGCGGTGTAAGGTATATATCGCGCGTATACTTTGCTCCGCGTGCATCGCCGCGTGCATCGCCGCGTATATCGCCCCGCTTGCATCGCCGCGAGTGCAGCAACCGACCCGATCACCCGCCGTCTCCAGACGGTGCTGACCTTTTTCCAACTTTTCGGACGATACCGTGCCTTTTGTCTCTAGAAGGGTATAGACGCTTCCTTCTCTCTCCCGTCCGCTCGATCGGACTATCCGTCCTTATTATTGCGAAATGTACATGCTTCTGGTGAAACGGCGACAAAGGAACCCTTAATTCGGTTAGTATCGCGAGAAAAACGCGGCGCCTCGCTCCCTTTGTATCGCACTTCCTGTTTTGTAACGGCGAAATTACGAGAGGGCTGGGCAACGTGCAACGAGCCCCCCTTTGTCTCGGCCTCCAACGAGATCTTGGTTCTTTCTTTTCACCAGGCTCATATTCCGAGCAAATTTCTGGTTATTCCGCTTTTTGCATCGGCTCCTTCCTCCATTTGCCGTATACGCGACGTTACGCGCTGCCAAAGAAATTCCTACTTATTGTTAATGTTGCCTTCGTCACTGAATCGGTGTTAACGTTGTTCTCAAGGGTGGCGAACCGTACGGGAGACGATTATGTCGTAATCGTTATAAGCGCCTTCGATACACGCGTTTACGATTATTCCTTCCGCGTGTATGTGTCGACCACAACGATTCCTCCTAATAATACAATAACAGCAATAATAATAATAATAATAATAATGATAATAATAATAATAATAATAATAATAATGTTTTTAGCGCATATTATTAAACGGAAAAGTTCGATGTAACGAGGAATGGAAAGAGCGAGTAACGATACGATACTATACGATATACGGATAGATGCAGATACTGCTCTAATTCGTTCCAACATCCACGATATATATAGGAAATATAAAACAAAGTGGATATCGCTCGTTAGAGTGCTATAAATTTCCAAATACGCGCCGCGAATAGAATTAAGGTTACTATTATTTACCGTTATTTCTGCGTTCCAACTTGTTCGCCCGATCGATTTAAGAAAAGCAATGCAAACCTATTAAAATAACTTCGACTCGAGGCTTTGAGACGAAAAATTATTATCGTTGTTAACGAACCATCGTATAAACGTAATTATCTGCGATATATTCGCGATGAAAATAAGAGGAAAATATAAATTTCGTAAATCGAGCGATTATGCATAGATTTGAGAATTACTGCGAACGATGAAAACAGGTGTATCGCTTTACGATGAAACCTATTATCCCTTTCGTTTATATTTCCTTCTTCGGGAAGATAAAGATCGATCTTGTCTAAATGGAGAAGAGTATTTAATTTATAAATCGCATGGGATCGATGATATAATTTATAAAATTAACCATTTTCTAATAATCGCCGGTTTACGTAAAAATAGTACGAAAGGTTTCTCGTGCGTGGAGATGCTCGCAGAGATATATAGATATATCGATATATCGAAATGGCGTTTGAATAAAAACAACGAGATAGAAAGATACTTTTCTACGTAAAAGCGTTGGGAGAAATATTTGAAAGAAAAACAAAAGGTGCTATTATGGATATTAAAATTACTAGACCGATTACTAGACCCATAAAAGAGGAGGAATACGCTGATTTTCTACAAAACTAGATTTCTATTCGTTTAAATCTAAACGTAAATAACCTTATTTACGTGAAGATTTTAAAAAGCAAACGTTACTTTCGAGCAACCATGGGAAATTAGTGGATGCAAATTCGAATAAACTATATTTAGTTGATAATACGCGCCGTCTGGACTACGAAAGGTAGAAAATGAAAAGGAAATGAAAAGAGAGGTTCGAGTATATTATGTACCGAGGAGTAAACCGTGTAATTGGGATAACTTATATTCCAAGTTTTGTTAAAGACAAGAACGCGTAAAAAGGGAAGGAAATTCGCTCCTTTTGTAAGCGCACGATGCACCTGAGACTATAAAAAGACTATTAATTATAAAAGATATTATTAGAGAGTTTAATATCGCAAAAATCGATCTATAGCGAGATTTTTCAAATTTTTGTCCAATCGTATATTCCGTCGAAGATATTACGAGATGTTCCGAAGATATTAATGGCAAGACGAGTTTGCGATCAGCGATTTTCCAACTAAACTCTAATCAACGTTTGCCATCGACGATTCTCGATTGATTACCGGCGACGGTTTATCGATAAATTAGAATTCTCGCGCAAATTCTCGCGCAAATTATCGCCAAAAATGATACATCGTTCGCCAATAACGAGGAGATTGACACGTTTACTCGTTTTGCGCTTTGCGAGAAAAATTAGAGGCGAGGATGTATAGGTATCGGGATGATACCTATCCTGATCGAGCACGACCATCGCGGACATACGAAACCGGTTGTAAATAACGATAGCGTTAGATTATGCGTTCTAGCTTATGCCAAGTTTAATCCACGAGCTTCGATAAGGACCAAAGGATGTAATACTAATCAAACTTGGCGATGCTTTCACGCGCGCTGTATTTCCAGCGAGTATACTTGACCAGACCAGACCAGACCAGACCTCCAAGTTTCCTCCATTTTCTTTTCTTTTCTTTCCCTTTTTCTCGTCAGTGGAAAACGATACGAGTTTTCTTAGGGAAAAAAATTTTGCGGACAAAGGAGCCGTACGTTTAGGAATAACCGAATACTCGTCGGATAGACCGGTTAAAAGAAATACCAGAAATTCCCATCGTTTCGGGTACTTTGTATTTATTATCATTGATCCACCGATTAATTTGGCGGAAGATGCGGTCGCTGCACAGAATTTCTTTCGCCCAACTTTCTTTCTACCGCTTTCCTCGAAAAGCGATCGAATCAGAGATATTATCGGCAAGATGATGCATCGACTCGTAACGCGTGCGACGTAACCGAGCATTTACCACGAACTTATCGCGAAAGATGTTTGGAATGACTGGAAACGATTCGAAACGCGAAACACGACTAGCATGCCTCCTGGATTTAACTCTTCTCCACTCTTTTTTTCTTTTCTTCTTTTTCTCCTTACCACGAAGATAAGGTCCACGCGCGTTCTCTTATTTCCGCGGATAAATTCCGTTACGGAAAACGTAAAAGAAGAAACAATTCGTTAGGTTAGGTTAGGTTAGGTTAGGTTAGGTTCCATTGCGACGAGGAAGCATCGGAATATCTTGCACGCTCCGACTGAACCAGTCGGTACAACTTTTACAGTTATCGAAAACGCACGGCTACCTTTGACGAAATTAACGTTGCCTTTTATCCAGATAAAAACGTAATTACTTATAACTCTCGTAGCTAGACCCGCGTCGCGAGATGGCCGTTTTTGCTGTCATAACGCGACGCAACGCGACCCGACGCGCACCATTTCAAATGTCCCGCGAATCGGTTGATTCTTCTAACGCGGTACCTCGATGCCATTTTACGCAGGTACGATTGTTTACCGCGTTTGACAAAACTCGAAAAACGATCCGCGCCAATCGCGTGATCCACCCAGTATATTCGCACGAGTACCGTCGTCGAATCGAGTGATACGCGAGACAAAAATCTTCCACCGTCCAAATTTACATAAATCTCGAATATTTTAGTAAAATCGCGCGATCCTTTCGATTTGCGAAAAAATAGTTTTACCTTTTATTTTTTTATTCTACGCTTCGTTTTAGCTGCTCGAAATATTAACGCTCTACGCGCGAAAATTATTTCCGCCGCAAAGTCCGTGTCATTTTTTAAACCGTTTTTCAATAACGAATGAAACAGCGATCGAGATTTCACCACTACGATCTACGTACGATCGCGGTTAAATTTTTCTGTCGATAACGACGAGGGAGATGAACTGACGGAAGCAGGCGGACAGAGGAGAAGCGAAACGAAGAGAAGAGAAGAGAAGAGACGAGAAGAGACGAGACGAGACGAGACGAGACGAGACGAGACGAGAAGAGTGGTGCGTATATGTGTGCCGAGAGGGGCAGGAGGGCGATGAGAAGACACGAAAAGAATGTAACGAGAGTGACCGAGCGAGGACCACGTCGCAAATTGTCTGAATTAATGCTGCAGTAGGGTCGTTTTAACGTGTCGAGATAAAACTCGTCCCATAAGGAACGATTTCCGATCGAGATCGCTGGATCGTGCTCATCGACCGGCTTGCAAATATCGTTCGACCTTGAAGCCGAGTCTCCGGAGGTTGTACCGGCAAATCTGAAATTTTTCCGAGCTTCCCGACGCGTGACAAGCCCTTCTACGAGCATCCACGACGGACAAAACTTCCTCCGTTCGCGTAGATTGACGCAAACCGAGTTGAAATGATCTCAATTAGAGGTTCGGTGTTAGACCGAGTCGAACAGCGTTCTTTCAGCCGTAGGCTTCGACGTCTTCGCCTTTGAAAAGTTTCGTCACCGACCACGAACCTAGTTTCCGCGATTATTCCTTTCGCGTATCGACTATTCGCCGTTTTCCTTCGAATCCTTAGCAACGAATTCGTTCGCCAGTCGTTCCTTTCCGATTTTCTTTAACACCTCCGAACGATTTTCTCCTCTCGAATGGCGCAACGTCGCGCGAACGCATGTTCCACGATTGCCAAAATTCGTGGTCGAGGAATTTTTGGCTTTAACCACGAGTCTGCGAGGAGACGCGGGTACGAAAGAGAACGCAAACGTCCCGTTGAAAATGTCGCATGAAACGTTGGAAACGTAGCGATATCCTTTTGATCGATTTGCGCATTCCATTTACGTTTGCGAGATATTTTCTTCTGGTTTCGAGCTACGAAGCCACGAATCGGTTTGGAAAGGGTCAAAGGGAGTTTGAAAAGTAACCTTTGGTAATTGCGAGCGAACCAGTGCCGAGAAACGGACAATTAAACGCGATTAAGCATTAACCTACTTTCTAAGTTGGTTGTCTCGCGTTTTGGATCACTGTACCATTGGACAAAAGGAGAAAAGCAAAAGAGGAGAAAAAAGGGAGCGATTCTAAAAATAATTTCAAGGAATACGCGTATCGCTTACACACGCGGTATCGTTTACAGGGACAAATTCCGCGTTTGCTCGAAGAAAGAGAGAAACCGATGCGAGGAGAGGTCGTTCTCCAGAGAGGATCTCGGTGATTATCGAAAACGAGGTGGGCTCGATCGAGGAAGAGCCTCGCCCTTTTCCTTCGTGAGAAACGAGGAGGGCGTGTCCACGATCGAGCTTCTTCTCTTTCTCTCTTCTTTGCTCTTCTTTTCTCTCCTTTTCTCTCCTCTTCGTCTTTTACAGCGTGAAAGTATACCGATCGTTGGATAAATAAACTGTCGGTATTAACAGATCTAGCGAGAGGCTAGCGAGGAAGCAAGGACGATTGGAGGAAACTCGTGTTGGAAAAGCGATGGCGGAAAGTAGGCGCGTAGGAAGCGAGTACAAAGAACCCTGACGCGCGTGTATAGTCGGGTGGAGATTTTGAGAAGAAGGAAAAAAGAAGAAGGAAGAGAAAAAGGAAGAGAGCGTAATGGAAGAAGAGTGGAAAAAGGGTGGAAGGTTAAAAGTCGGGTAGAGGAATGGCGGACGTGGCAAGTTCCCGCGTGTATCCTTTGGTCCAGCCCGAAGATCGAATTGCGCTTCTCTCCGGATCGGTTGTGAACCTACGAAAAGAGGTTCTCACGAAACGAAGCAGGGCAAGGTAGAAACGTGGAAGAAGATCCTTTTGTCTCGTACGTTTTTCTGCTTCCGTCTCTCGGAACTATATCGTTATAAGAGAACTAATAAAGGGAACCGAAGAAGATGACAAGGGAAGATCGGAGATACTTTGGAGCGATGTTGGGACGTGTTCGGGCGGACTACGGGGCACTGAAAGCGTCGAATAATCGATAATAAGTTAATGGGCAGGTTTGCTCCGCTCGCTTGGTCGGTTGCTCACGAGCGAGGTATTCGATCGAGTCGATGACAACTTCCGGCGGTGGTAACGAGCGGTCGACACGCGATTGCGTCTGCGATGCCAGAGTTCTGCGAGCTTGCCTCTCGCCTCGATTCATCGAACGCGCTCTTAATCGCTTTGCTCTCCTAACCACGTTAAAACGGTTTTACTTCGAATCGTTTTACTCGAAATTTTTACACCCGCCTCTTCCACCCTCCCTACCTCTCTCTCTCTCTCTCTCTCTCTCTCTCTCCCTCTCCCCCTCTCTCTCTTCTCTTCGATTTTTCCCGGTAATCGATCGTACGACGCGCGATCTCTCGCTTCTTTCGAGAATCTCGTCGCTCCACATCACCGAAAGCGGTTCGCTCGACACCGGCACCGAATGCCGTTCGACCAGACGTTCGAGAAAGAAGAAGAAGAGGAGCAGGAAGGCGAGGAAGAAGAAGAAGAAGAAGAAGAAGAAGAAGAAGAAAAAGAAGAAGGAGAAGAAGAGAGGAGAAGAGAGGAGAAGGAGAAAGAGGTGGACGTTCCGTTATCGTTCTCCTGCGCATAACCGTACCTCCGACAGAGGGCGCGATCCCAGATCACCTCTAGTCCCAAGGAAGGTCAGATCACCTACCACACCGCT
>NW_016909928.1:301257-310258 GCF_001483705.2 Eufriesea mexicana
GAGCGGGGACTTTTGAAAGCGTGGAAGGAGTGGGAAGAAAAGGGTAGGAAAGGGGCGAAGAGGATCGAGTTATTTTTCCCGCGACGATACAAAGGTGTGTGTACTGTAGACGGGAATGGAGAGGCTCGAACGCCTTGATGCCTTAATGCCTCGATGCCACTACGTAACGGCTCCTTGCGACTTCTTTGGCTTCCGAGACAAACGAGGGTCGCCGAAGACCCGGAAGTTCGTTCGACTCGGCGCATTAGCTCCTCGTCTGCCATCGTATTACATATACCTTTTAGGCTGTAGGAAACTCTGCAGCCTCTGCTACCCGGATCCTCTGCGCGGAAAGGATAACGATTATCGCGGATCGCGATGGAATATCTCGCGACGCGTTGAATCCTTTCGCGAATAAATTCGCGACGCACGGTCCACGGTTATAGCGAAGAGGTAAACGAAAAGTCAAGGTTCGAATTTGTCGTAAATCGCGTTTTTCGAAGTCTCTCCCTTCTCCTCTTTCGGCCTCTCCTTGAAACGAAGGAAATACGCGGCGTTCGAAGCGAACGATTCGCCGATGATTCAACGCGGTGACGAACGCGTACGGGTCTTTTTCCTCCTTCCGTCTGCAATGGGAAAGACGGATGGGAAATACTGGTTGTCTGGCCATCGGATATCGCGTGACACGATGTTCGAGTGGCAAACGGTTGGCGTCATCGTCGGTCGGGTATACGCGCTCGCGGAGCACCGAATTCCTCGAACGGGAACCGCGGGGGACGCCGCGGCGCGGCAAAAGGAAGAAATTTGTCGTACAAATGTAAACGGGTGGACGGCGGGAGCAGATCGTATGGCGAAGTAATTCGAGAAGCTGTAGGTACGAGCAAGACCGATCCAAAGTACCTGTTACGTCGGAAGCCGCTGGAAGGCGCCGTTCTCCACACACGCCATCCACCGGGATCCGCGCAGTGTGGGAAGCTGCGTCGGCGTTAGCTGCCTCGCGCTTCGTCACGCTGCGTTACTCTCCACCGTTCTGCCTCGCATTACGTCGACAATTGATCCTAACGCGCTAGACGCCGAGCCAATTAAGAGACCTCTTGTCCGATTACGTCATCTCTACCAGCGATACACACCGTCCTCGCGCCTAGCGTCTCGCGTCTCGCGCCTCTCGCCTCGCGCCCCGCTCCGCGCGCTTTCTATCGCCGTCAGCTCCTCTCCGCCATATTTCCTCCGCGATATTCCACTCGCGGGTGCAAACTCGGCTACGCGATCGCGGCAAAATCGATCGGCGATACGGAGGACGGAGCGGAGCGAACGATGGAATCCGCCGCGACGCAACGTCGCGCGCGCGTTTACGTTTCGTTTACAAAGGAGAAATCTCGCGCGTTAGCATAGGAAAAACTTTCACGCCTCTATACCGGTATGTACTCGGATGTGCACGTGACCCACAATTCGCGATAACTACCCGACCACGAGTCGACCACGATCGATCGTACGTTGGCTTTTTTATACGCGCCATACGATTCCTCGAACGCGCGTTTTCCGGGAACAAACGCCACGATCATCCTCCCTCGAAACTACGCGCGAAGAAAAATAAGGAAAGGGAGACATTCCATCGATGTTCTTTCCAGGTAGCCGTGACCTCCTCCTTCTCCTTTCTCATCGTCGGTACCAGGCTCCGTTATTTTCGCCGTTGACTTCGTCCACCCGACGAAGCCGCTCCGAGTCCACTCGCTCTCCTCTTCTTCTCCGTGCCATCCTACTTCTTCTGCTACGCGCTACAACCGATATACCGTCAACCGCGGATTTCACCGTATTCGCCGATCCAATATCTCTACTCTCCGGCTTACGATCCACCTAATCCACTCTATAAACTACCTAAAGCGCGACACGCGCTTTTACTCCGATCCTTTGTACGCGATATCTACGTTATATAAAACGTATGCGGATATCGGTAAACGGTCACCGCGAATAAACGCCGACAGCGTCGTTTAAACCTGGCTACTACGCGCGTACATAGACGCGTTAGAAATTGTTCTCTGAAAAGACGCGAACGGGAAAAGGCCAAGAGGTGGAGAAGCAGCAACAGGGGGACACCGACGACCGCGACGACCGCGACGACCGCGACGACCACGACGACCACGGCGATGACGACGAGCAGAAGAAAAAGAAGCAAGTGAAAAAGAAGCAAGGGAATAAGAATAAGACGAAGAGGAGGAAGAGGAGGAAGAGGAGGAAGAGAAGGAGAAGAAGGAAGAAGAAGAAGAAGAAGAAGAAGAAGCGGAGAGCCGTAGACGAGAAGAAGGAAGGCGAGTCAAGGGAATTCCAACGAGTTCCTTCCTGGTAGCAGCGAGCTTCCCCTCAGCCTCGGTTTCTTCCTGTAAGAAGGCCTTCAGAAGGGGAAGGGGAGCTGGCCTCGTGGGCGACTCTCGCGTTCCTAAACTGCATTCCAACCTGCGTTGCCACGTCTCACCGTAAGCACGCGGATACACGCATAAACGAACGAACACGCACGGCCAAAGGTGCGTGCAGACACGTGCACCGACCAACATCTTTCGGGTGGGGACGCGTCAGCCGAGTCCGACTCCTCGTAAATATTCCGATAAATACCTCCCCGCCGATCCGCCTTCCTTCCAAGTCTTTCCTCCTTATTTTCTTTCCTTCCGTTTCCTTCCAACCTCTTTATTCTCCTCCCCCGTCTTGCCCCGACACCGCGATTTTACGCTCTTTTCTAATCCTCCCTCCTTCCACGCGTCTCGTCGTCGTCGTCGTCGTCGTCGTCGTCGTCGTCGTCGTCGTCGAAACGTTCCCGTCACACTGTCGAGCCTCAACCCTCCTTTTTCCCACGATCCTCTCCACAGTTCGTTCCTGTCTCCTTTCCTCTCTGTACGCCGTATGCCTCGGTATAGTTTAGTATCCTTTAAGAATTTTAACGCGTCCATCGCTCGGTCCTGTCAAAGTCGCGTCTCCTTGGATTTCCTCGTTTTTTACGCTGCAATAAAACCCGCTAATTCATCCACGTTGCTCTCTTCCCAGCATCGCGGAGGAGTGCTTCCGTCTTTTAAATCCGTTTGCCGTTTGAAAATTTATTACCCACAATTTTCTCGTTGATCTGCGAACAATTAAACTAGTTGTCGCGTGGCGCGGCATCGAAACGCGTAAATATTTAGAAAAAAGTTAAATCGACGCTAAAACCGCTACCGTACAACGTGCACCTGAATATGGCAACCGGAATAGACAACGTTTAAAAAAAACGTCGTGGCTGAAATTAATCGGTATCTCTCGTTGGAATAGCAATGGACTTTCGTAAAGGAGGAAACGTCGTAAATCGGTTCGTTTCGAAAATTTGCCTCGTCCACGACTGCTTTTTCGTTCTAATCGCGATGAAAAGCGCGCATTTTAGATTCGGTCGAGTCGTGCTCTTCTCCGCGTATATACGCGTGCGTACTCCGAAGACGAAGAGACGAGTCGATACGAAGCGGTCAAAACGGTTAATTCTTTCGAGTAAAAAGTTCTCGCATAACTCCGATAAACCTTTTTCCGCGCGGTTTTATTTTAAACAGTACACGAGCGCTCGTCGTTCCCTGTATAAGGTGGTCTATCGGGATACTAGCTTCCGGTCGACTCGAGGTTTTTCTCGTATCCTTCGAATAGCTTCTCGTGATACTCACGGCCAGTGGCAGGTACCTATATTTGAGACCTCCGTGTGCGCTCGGGCATGTAATGACCACCGTCTCATCCCAACACAGGAAGAGGAACAGGTTTTTCATTTTTCACTGGCTTATCGTCCCACCTTAACCTCAAGCTCGTCGATTCTCCGGATGTCAGGAGTCGGATAAAAAAAAAAGGAGGAGAAAGAAACAAGGTGGGGTGGGGTGAAGAGGGGAGAGAAGCAGAGATAGAGAAAGGGGGAGAGAGAGAGAGAGAGAGAGAGAGAGAAGGGGTTAGGATACAATGGAAGAAACGAAGTGAAAAGTGCGGAGAAGGAAAAACAGAGGTGTTGGTTGGTCTGCCTCGTGCTAAACGTGATATGAACTAAAGGTAGATCACGAGCGCGGATATTACGTCCCTCTTTCTAGCATCTTTCTCGAATATCTTTCTCGGTCTCGGGAGTAGCATTGGGTGAGAACCGAAACGAGGAAACGTAGTAGAAGGAAGGGAAAGCGAACGTGGTTAATACGATATAAGGAAGACACTGGTTATGCAGCAGGTCTAACGAGACCCGTAAGATGTCCTGACACGCCTACGGAATCTCACGGTCGATCCTGTTTTAGGATAAGGCGGATTATCAACGCTGCTTCGTCTCCGACGCAGGTGTTCCCGCTGAACTTACCGCGGCACCTTTGCTCTCCGTCTTATCCTCCCCGTATACCACCGTCGCGTCTCCGTCCTCCTCTCTTCCCAACCGTTCCTCGCCCTTTAATTCCTCGCTAGACCGTTTATTCCGCTGGCTTTTCGCCGATTCGCCGAGAACTGACGCGAGTCGTTTCCTACGAATTATTCGAGGAATCGCGAATTAACCACGGAGGAGACACACGGGGAGAAACGGTAAGAGCGCAAAGATGGTGGTTGCGTTTAGTCAGGGACAAGGACTTCGATCGGAAAAAGTAGCAAAACGGTGTAGTATTTCGACGGGCAAAGCCTGTAACAACAAAGGCATATGTTTCCTTCCCCCTCCACTTTCTCTTCCCTTTTATTTTTTTCCCTCAAACCGCACACGGTTGTCTCCTCTTTCCGATAAATCGTCGCGGCCGGTTTTCTCGTTACGACTGCCAGGTTTCTATCGCGATCGTAGCTGCGAAAAAGACGAAAGATTATACGAATCCGCGATACACAACGACGAAAACATCGGCCAGAGGAAATAAATATCGAAATACGAGGGATCGGGGAGAAAAAATTGCGAATGCGCGTCGATGTATTTATGCGTTGTGATACGCCTATATGTATATGTATATGTACACGTACATGTATATGTATATGTATATGTATATGTAGGAATGCTTATGCGCACACAGCCTTTCTTCACGGCCGTCGTTCGTCGTCATCGGTCATCGAACTCGCGACAAATTCAAAATAAACGGTCAAGCCGCACCGAAGTACACGTATACGGCTACCATCCGCGCTATCCCCTTCTTCGCGAAACTCCGTAAACTCCTGTCTCCTTTCGTATCCTTTCTTCGCCGATCGAAAGAAAAAAAACAACAAAAATCTGTCCGATCGATCCACGCGTGGATATCTATCAGCTCGTTAGATAGCCCGCGCGAGCGAACAACCGTGAACTTTCTTCTACCGTGTTAAAAGAAACCGATATACGTATTATGGCTTCTGACGCCCATCGGCCAGTTTAACCGGACGACCTCTTTAGAGGGTGCGACCCTACTACGTAATTGCAATCGGTTCGCCTTCCACGAGCAATCGGACCAATCGATCCACGCCGAGAGGATCCTGCGTATCCACGCCTCTCCATTAACCGTGTCTTTTCCTCCTCCACTTTTCCTCCGCTTTTTCAACTTTTTCAACTTTTCCAACCTCTACCACTTTTTAAACTTCCCGCGAAACGCGTTAACGCGTTAACGCGAGAAAAGGATTTTTCTCTGTATTTATACCGCGGAAAGGGATGCGCGAAGAAAGCAATCGTCCGATGTTGTACGTATCGCGTTAAATGGACTAGAAAATTGCGTAAAGTCGGGGCTAATCGCGTCATCGTCACCTGTTCGCTGGCGGTTCGTTAGTGGCCTGTGAGCCGGCTCGAAACCACTCCGACGACGTAGTTGGAAGAAAAGGGAATCGCGAAATCGGGCAGTTTCTTTCATTCCTGATTCCGGTATAGAGACAACGGTTTACCAGGTTCTTTCGATCGAGGGACGAGCCACGAGTTTTATCTCCGACGACGCTTCTGGCCTTTAGAAAATCAGGAAATTCGTCCTTTTGGTAAAAAGGGACCAACGCGTATTTCGCGCGTGCATGAATGAAGATCCATTTCAATCAAGATCAAGATCCACGGTTTCGTATGGAAATTAGATCGTAGGGTGAGCAAAACCTGTTTCAAATGCTCCGCTAGAACCGATCCTTAATTCCAAAACCGATTCCTCGTACTCGAGGATAACTTTTGCTCGCGCCAAAAAATTGATCGCTTCTTCGATCGACGAAGACACGCACGCGTGGTTCTCGAGACGGGAAGGAAAAGGTGTGAAAATTAGTCAGCGTTCGGCCATCTTCCGGACGAGGTTCTTCGGTAACGTCTTCTCGCCTTTTTCCAATAGTCGATAAGTAACCTTCGACGATAAGGAATACAGGAAATAGAAGAGGCGGAGGAAAAAAGAAAAGAATAGAAAAAGAAAAAGAAGAAGAATCGGAGTTGGAAGGAAAGGTCGTTACGCGTGAAACGGTAAGCCGAACTAAGCGGCTTCGAAAACGTCTTTTACGAAGCTACCAACGATTTTCCCACGACTCCTCCTCCTCCTCCTCCTCCTCCTCCTGCTCCACCTCCTCCTCTTCCACCTCCTCCTCCTCCTCGCACGACCTGCAGAGATTCTTTTCGAGGTCCTTCTTTGCCTTTTCGCCCCTCACCTTGTTCTCGCCGGCTGTCTTTCTTCGGCATACGAATCGTATTGACCGAGTCTTCTTCTCGGGATGCGAAGAGCTTACTCGGTCATGTAACGGGATGCAAGGAAAACGCACTCGAATTCCCTTTGATTTGCTCGCACAATGACGGCTTTCGTCCGAACAATGACCATGCGAGGGTAAGATACGTGCTTTTCGAAGGTATTCGCCCGGTCGGGGAGAAGTCGAGGAAATCGGGACCGCAAAAGACCAGCTACCTGCTCGTCTGTAGCCGGATGGAGGAGGCGACGAAGAAAAGAAAAAAGGGAGAAAAAAGGAAGGAAGAATGAAAGAGAGAAAGGAAGAAAGAAACGAAGCGGGAAAAGAAGTGGCGAACTCGAACGCGAACGCGAACGCGAACGGAGAAGGAAGAAGGGAAGGCGCGACTGGAAATACAAAAAAGGAGGCACGAGAACGAAACGTGCCGGGATTGAGCACCTACGTCGATATACCGGTTACGCGCGCGCGACCGTCATCCCCCAGCTTGCTCGTGGACGAAAAGTTTCTCACGAAAAAGAAGAACCGTGCATGGTGGACGACTTTGTCGAAGCGAAACGAAAAACGATCCCTCCACGCTCCCGAGCCACGTTCTTTTTTCCCCTCGTTCTCCTATTTCTTCGAAGGAGTCAGAAAAGAAGATGCATCGTGTGTAAGAACCGCGCGTGTGTGCGTGCGAGGAAACAGAACACGGATGTGCACGACCGAGAAGGAGCATGCGCGCGCTATTGGAACGAAAGAGGAAAGAGCATAAGTAAGAAAACGAAATTACCAGAGCTACGAGAACGGCGGTGTCGTCCTATTAGTATTTACGAAGAAAATGTCAGGCCGATAAGCGATTCGCGGGGTTCGCGCTTCTATATACCGCACCTTCGACTCCCGCTTAGGTCGCTTACGTTACTTACGTTGCTTACATAATAAGCGGTGAACTCTCGGAGAACTCTTCTCTTCACCCTTCTCATCCTGTCCCGGTCCCTCCCTTCTTCTCTCCGGTACTCGTCTCGTTTCCTCACGGCATCAGTGGCGGCAGCGGTGGTGGCGATGGCGATGGCGGCGGCGGCGGCACGCCAGCGCATCGCGATCGAGGCGCGATTGGGACTTCTCGCCGTGAAGAGTATAAAGGGAAAACGGTCTCGAATGGGAGGGAGAGTAGAGAACGGAGAGGTCGACGTTACGCCAGAGAATTTCTTCTGGCGATTCTCCTCGTCCCGATAGGCTGCTCTGTCGGTACCGTCTTCCTCTCATCCACTTGTACGATATCTTTTGCGCAACTCGATCGGCTTAGCTTGCGCGACGCACATAACCTATTCCGCAACCATCGCGATTCCACCGAGACGTTTGCCCGCGAATAAATCGTAAAATCCCACGAACGCGATACGAAAAGTTTGGTCGCGCGACCGACCGATTTATTTCTCCAATCTCTACGCGTTCCATTATCTACGTACGGACGGACGTACGTACGTACATACGTACACGGAGTTTCGATAAGGAAGAATAGTCGCGCTTTGCCGGAGGAAAAAAAAAAGGAAAAAGGAGACGCGGCGATTTAACATTTCGTCCTTTCTCTTTTTCTTTCGAGTGCTAGGAGCCGGTGAAAGACGCGAGTGAACTTTTAAGAGGCCGATCCTCCTCGTAGATTATTTCATAAGCATTCCCAATACGGAAAAGTTCATCCGCTCTTACCGAGTATGAGCTCGAGTCGAGTTGCGCAAGCGATCCGAAGCTGAGGATTGCTCGTTCGTGCGCTCCCTTGCTTCTCTGCTTCGCTCACGCGCATCCGTATTCGGATTCTCTGACATAAATGCATACGTAAATACGTATACGCGTATGAACCTTTGAAAGCTAAACGCTACGAGGTTCGAAACGTTCCAACCTAAGATTCACCCGAGACGTCGTAACCACTGGACGCGTGCTGCCCTCTCTCGTCTTTTCGCTCATTTAACGGTAACTCCGTACATCGGACAAATATCGCCTTTATTTCTCCTTCTCTACCAACCGTGTGCCGCGTTTTCGCGAAACAACCAACAACTTTTTATCAAATTCTCAACATCTCTCCATAAACGCGTACGTATCGATACCGTTTTCTACCTATAAAACGAGTCCGTATAAAACGATCTACGTACATGCGTATACCTCTGTATTTCTTTTCGCTTTACGTTTAAGTAACCTTGGAGAAATTATATCGTCGAAGAAATATCGGATATCGAAATATCACGCGGTTTTTCCGTTATTCGTTTACGAGTGCAACGAATCGACCGAAACGTTAACATATGGCAATCTAGCAATCGCGAACGCGTCGAAACCTACGAAAAATTCACTTCCGCAACTGTCTCGCTAACGACTCGGTCGCTCGTATGTCGCAAGCTTCGGTTCGTTACACGCGTATGCACGTGCGCGCGCGCGTATACGAGTACGTATTACCTCT
>NW_016909928.1:310379-331200 GCF_001483705.2 Eufriesea mexicana
CGCGTGTAAGAGTACTTATTACCTCTTCCGATAAAAGCCGAAAAAAGAAAAGCGTAGCCATGAAATTTGATTAGCTTTCGTGGCTACGCGTCCGTTATGTAAGTTGGAGGAAATTAGCATTCGCTCGGTGACCGAATCCGACGTAAAATTTAAAAAACCACCGAGAATATCGGGTCGTAACTCGTTGGTAATCTTTGGCAGAGTCTCCGTACGGCCGATTGCTAATCGCGCGCCTCCTGAGAAATTCAAGCGGATCTACCTCGATCACGTAGGGGCGATTTCAAAAACGGGACACGTTGTCGCGAGCATACTCACGCCCATGCGCGCACCTACGTGATCGGGATTTGTTTTCCGCGGCCTCGTGTACGCGGAAGAATTATTCCCAAAGGGCTTACCGCTTCGCGTTGTCCCGGAAAAGGTGTGCGTACACACAGCCGTTAGCATTCCTCTGCAACCGGTAGACATGGACTATCCACGAAAAAGCCCGCGACGTCCCATCAACGTTCTCCGTTCGCCTCGATATTATCGCGGTTTTGAGAAAATTCGGAAGAACCGGTTCCACGTTCTCCGTTCGGTAGTTACGTCAGACGTTACTCAATGCGAAAGAACTCGATTGCACCAGCTGCAGAAGCGAGGGAGTTGTGCCATCTCCCCGCTCTTATCTCTTCCTTTCTTTCGCTCTATAGCGCGCTACTTCTTCACCGGATCCTGCCACGGTAACGCTCCATTCGACTTAATGTTCGGTGAAAATCGATCGATCGGTCGATCCAGGATCAAGGGAGGAAGAAAATTCGCGGAATCTCGCGGAGATTCACGTGTTCCCCGTTAATTCACGGGTTACGCGTGTTCCATTACCGGAGGCACGCTTTCCTCGTGACATAATATTATTTAACCCAGAATAATGCGGCGGTACGGCGGTATCGTTGCGTAACGATAGAATTCGCGTGCCGGTAATTCGCGACACGGCTGCGAACGCCAGGCTGGTTCTTTTATTATATAAACCCGATGGGTTGCGCGCGGTTCGCTCGGCCAGCTAGCGTGGCGGTCTCGCCGCAGCCTGCAGCGCCCCCAGCGCGCAAACTTTCCTTCGTCGAACCATCGCTCGAGTTTTCCAACCGCTTCCGTCCAATCCCGAACACCGTTGTCGCCAACCACCAGTCGTCGAAACGACGAGACCGCGATGCTATGCAGAATACCGCGTCCAGTCTTGTATGTAGCATTGGTATTCCGGTAAGCGCGCACGCCTCTCGTCGAGGAGCAGCGTACACCGGTAACACAGCAGCAGCGGCAATAGCAGCAGCAGCAACAGCAGCAGCAGCACGAGGAAAGGAGAGAACGTCGTCGTGCCGTTGCATCGCTAACGCGCCGCTTCGAGGTATACCACTCGTGATTCTTCCTTCGTGAATCTTCGTGATTCCTCGTAACTCGTGATTCGCCATCCGCGATCCGCGATCCGCGATCCGCGATCCGCGCGATTCGGCCCTAAAGGTCGCTGTGAAACGCCAGATACGCTCGCTTATGTAACTTCCACTCCTCTTTTGCTCCTCTCTCTTTCTACTCTACCCTCCCGTCGCCGCTATGGCGGCCACCTCCGTGTGCTCTGCGGAAAATTATTCTACATCGATTACTTTTTAGCGCACAGCGTTATACTAATCGCCGTGGAATTATCGAGAAACGCGCGGTGAATCACCGCGCCGCTACAATCTTTATCGATGAATGACTTTACGTCGCGTCTGATCGTTGTATCGTGAAATAAAAACAGCTATACTCGGCCAAGAGTATCGGAAATATATGCTTTATGAAAAATAATAAACCGTGTTTTAACCCTCTGCTCTCGTTTCAACTCCGTGCCGAGGGTGCGCCTCGGTCGTCGCTTGGCGAAAATATCCCTATCCGATCTATAGTAACCGTACGATTTCTCCTCGCGTTGTCCTCAAACATCCTCGTCGATGGTCCTAGCAGAGAATTCCTTCTTATCTCTTGTGTGGAAAATCTCGGAAAACTTGGAAAAAGCTCGAGAAACGCGGGAAAATGGGAATGGCGAGAGGGGAATTTCGGTTTGCAAGGATTAACGGGTATATAGTTGCCGCGTAATTTTTCATTTGCAGCATCTACGATGCGCTGATGTAACGCGCGCGGACGAGTTCACAACAGACTCTCCTAACCGCTCCTGCAATTATGTTGACGCAACACCGAGAGACAGTCGGATTCGCTTTCTCTCATCTTTCTACCTCTCTTCGCATCCTTCGACGATCCTTGTAATATCCGTCATTAGAGATCGTGCACGCTCGTATCCGTATCATCGGTTACCTAAACATCTAGCTAACGGATCCTTTCCATATGTCGCTCTTCTATTCCTCAAATGTCAAATATAGTAGAACAATTGCTGCGGTTTTCCCTTCTTCCAACCGTTTCCGTCTTTCGTTATTGTTTTTCTCATTCTACTCCTTTCCCGTTTTTAGTAGTTTTTAGTTTTTCCCGTTTTCTTATCCGTCATATTTCCCTATCGTTCTTACCTCTTTTTGCTATTCTTATTATTATTCTTATTATTATTCTTATTGCACAATGATTTTACTATTAAAAGTACGTGTACTTTTTGATACGTACACGTTTAATACGTATACGTTTACCGATATATGCGTGTAAGTTGGGAAACGATGCGATGATTTGAAAATTTCTCCCTATTCTTTATATCCGAAGTAAATAAATTAAAATTGAAAATGGCACGTATAATAATGGACGTGGTTTTTGCTTAAACCTATTTTTCATTTCAACGAAACGCGTATATATATCGGAACATAGAGGAATGTAGAACAATTCTCGAATCGTTATAGTTGGTGCCATAATGTTTGTCAATGAACGTACGTGTACGCGTACATTCATATTTTATCTCGCGTGATTATTAATACGAATAGAAAATAATAGAATCTCGATTATCGGGATTAATCTGTTGCGCTGTTCCGGTAACAGAATTTTCGATTAACAAAATACTAATAATATTTCAAAGCGGAACGCGTGTACAATAACAACGATAACAAATGGTAAATTTCAATGCAACTTGCTTAAAAATTTATGCGTCCGAAATTGTCTTGGCTGCTAAATCACGCGATTCCTTTAGTAAATTCGAGCCGGTAAAAATGATTAAATTAAATTCTTTTTGCACCTCGTACCACCTCACAGCCCCATTTTTGAAATTTTGTATGCCTCTAAACGCGACTACTATCGTGATCGATTAAAGAAATTTCGTTACGTTTAAACCATTCTATTGTATCAACGATATCGCAATTTTCCAATTATATCCTCTTTCGTTTTCATAATTTTCATAAACGCGAAGACGCGTAGCGATAGACGTTATGCTGTACCGTGATCGGTGTTCCATGCCCAAGTAAACGATTACCCGTTTCTACCGATTTTCTCGCGTATGAACCGCAATTTCAATCGAAACGTTTACGTACTAAAAATATCCGGATAATCGAAGTTCCCTTGATAATCGATTTTCTATCGTATTTAACCAATTTGCCACTAATTTCTAACATAAACGCGATTATGCAAATAACGGATATAATTTGCGAAATAAATTTAACGCTTTAATGCGAGAAAATTATATATTAACTTTTTATAACAATGAACAATGTATTTCGTCGTAAAGATATTTTCAACGCGTGGAAATTCTTTCTTTTCCTTGTGGGTAGAATGGACAATAATGTCTCACACCTCTTTCCTGCCAGTAACGCACAAAGTATATTTAAGGCAAAATATTTAAATACCAAACCTAAAAAATAGTAAACTATTTGAAATGGTACACAGAATCTTGGTACATTCTTCCATACATTTTTTCAAACATCATTCACACTAGGTGGCACTCGCGCATATATTATATCTATATCATAGTTTGCACAATTACAAATGAGTTTCGTTTGTTCAACCTCACTCACACTCGCGCACGTAAAACCAACACTTGCATTTTTTACATTTAATCGAGTAACGCTTTACAACGAGCGATTATTTCTTTCGATCTTGTTAATTCTTAATCGCGTTATTTGTTATTATTCCTTCTAATATACGGTTTAGGCTAACTAAGAGTTTTCATACGCGTTGCAATTTACTTGCATCGTTCTAGGTATTCGAGTACCTCGTTGTACGTTAGTAATCGCGAAATAAAATGTATAGAAATCTGTCGGTACATGTAAATTCGGGTATCAAGAATTGCACGAATTGACGCACGTGAACTTATGAGTACACGTTCAAAGCTATAGCTTCTAATTATTGATACTTCTTGTAACGACATTTGAACGTGAACAAAATGGATCATCGAATCCTGTATCATTATCGATCATCGTTATCGATCATTAGCGATAATTAATCGAGTTACGTAACAACATTTTGGGGCAACGATTGTACGTTATTAAGAGGTAACACGAATAATCTGAATACTTTTTATATCAATTTAACACTCGTTAACAATTTAACATTTGTAATAAGTGATTTAAATATTAAAACAGGTTTATTTTATTTCGTAACATTCCATAAAGTCGTAAATGCAAGAGGAAACAATAATATTTTCGATCGAACGAACGATTAACTTGATTGGATAGAAATCGCGAGGAAAATTGACAAAAAAAAATTTCAAATAAACGAATAATATTAAGTTTTAAAACGCACCACCGTGTACTATGTAAATGTGCTAAAAAATAGATTTTGCGTTATAATTGGAAATATTCCAGATAATAGCTAAATAAAGATGAACGTGCGAAATATTTACCAAAGCCACAGGATTTTGCTTCTCAAATGACTATTTGCGTTGACTATTTATTTAATGCTCGTGTGTGAGATTTAGTCGTTACCGTTTACCGTTTACCCGAAACTACTATCGTTTCGTTAGATTTGAGTAGGTACATATTGTAAACAAACAAATAAAGTTCACCTTAATTATTATTCTTACTAATGAAGCGATTCACATTATTATTATTATTATTATTATTATTATTATTATTATTATCATCATTATCGTTGTTGTTTTTTAAGCTTTTATAAATAGAATTTTTATTGCTTGTGATATGGAAATATTACGACCGAACATATACAGTTCGTAATTCAATAATTTCTTTTTCAAACAAAATAGTTTTTTTTTCAATTAAATTCTTAATCTCTAAAAGCACTTTTCAGTTGCGATGTTTCCATTTTAATATGATATCTATATTATGTCGATATAATAGATTATTATAGTATAGAAACACTGTAATAATAAAATAAAGTAAAATAAACAAAAAAAGGAACATTGATATATGATAACGTGACTTTAAAAATCTCAAAATGTGATAAATAGATCAGTTAGTGTTAATACGATGTAGTACGATAGAGTAGTACAGTAGAGTACAATAAAAGAGTAGACTAACAAATACTACTAACTTACTACTACCGATGCTTATTAAGAAGGAAAGAATCCTTGTTAATTGGAACGATATTAATAGAATAATGTATAGGAAAGATAATAATTAAACTTTTGACCAATGTAAATTTTATTACACAAAAATCACAAAAATACACGCATCATTCCGTAATGACTCCATTTCAATCTCGCTATTTAATTCCCACTAATCATAATTTTAATATTAAAATTTATGAAAAATCTAGTGCAATGACAAAGAGAATTATAATGAGAATTGTCACAAAGATATTTGTATCGTAAAAATTATTCGTGTTCTTGCAAGTAACAAGCGTTCTCGTTGATAAAGATTTTGAAACTCGTACCATAGAAGAATTGCAATTATTTGAAGTCAATAATTGGAAAGATAGAAATATTTGTATAATCGTAGAATAAGTTTCCGTGAAATTTTTCTACAACGCTTGACAAAGATATCGTAATTCCAATATTTAAATAAGAAGAGAATATATTTGAACATAGTGTCACTATACTTACGAAGCAACGATATAACACTGATGAAGATGTTGCAATACTATTTTGCATAGAAAGATCGCGATGTGCCACACTCGCTGTGGCGATAGAAGATGTTAACGCTAGAATTACCAATCTATAATACCTATAAAATATACGTATTATATTTACATTAGACATAGCGTACATAATTGATATTAATTAAAGCGATATAATGAAAATAAAGACGCAAGAAGAAAAATAAATATTAGTTTTGCCAAAAGCAGCTACATATTTTCAGCAGCTGCGAAGAACAGAAAGTCCGAAACAAACTATTTCGATCCGTTTGATAGTAAATAGGGAATATAAATTTATGAACAAAATCTTAAGCGAAAGAACTAGAAAAAGTATACTGCATGTTTACAGAACCCTCTGCTAGTTCTTTTAGAGGTGTTGCCAGAAATTCAGATGCTAACAAGGTACGAACATACCAGGTTGTCTGGTACGACACGTCACGCTAGTTCGACACGTCAAATTCTTAATCGAACATCTCACTTCCTGATTTCACTTCCTTGCATCTTTCTCACGGGACACGTTAAAAGCAATATTTATTTAGTTTAACTCGAAAAGTCTGCAAATACGTTTAAAACACATTTTTCCATCATTTCTCGAGTCTTAATAACGAAGAAAGAGTACCTATGTGGCTGCGCTTTTTGAATTTGCTCTTTCCTCCGCTGAAAAGTAAGAATTTTCTGCGAAAGAAATTATTGAATTTCATTCGTAAAGCTAAAGGTAACCTTAAAAATTTGGGGAGTTAGGCTTATGAAAAAAAAAAAAATATACTACAATTAGCGTGTAGACCATCCTTAACCGTGACCAGGTGACAAAAGAAGAAGAAAAAAGAGAAGAGATTAATTTGAATCGATATAGATGTAATAATGTAATAATGAAAGCTGAAAAGTATAAATGTGTAAATATCCGAATACGATGCGTCCCGTTTAAATTTAGAAATACACATTGTTGTTTTACTAACCTACCACTAAAATGAAAGAAATGCAAATAAAATCGTAAAATTCATCGACGATACGCAGAAAATATTTAAAAAATGTCGATACGGAGGTTACTTAATTCGATAAACGGAATTAAACAGAATATTTATAAATTTATAAAGATTACGATAATAATGATTTATTACGCATTTCGAGACACGTACTTCAACGATATACATACATATACGAAGAGTGTGTTGAGTAACATGTCAAATTTGAGTATAGTATCTTTTATTCATATCGTAGGAACAATGGAATTAAGCCACATAGGCATATCGACATGCAGTATTCATTTCCAACTACTCATATGCAAATCGCTGAACAAATTTTCGGATCTGAAAATATGAAGATGAATCGCAGGCACGAGTAAAAATGTAATAGAAACAAAGCGGAATATCTTATTGTTATCACGATCGACTTCTTTGTCTTACTGTAAATGTACAGAGAATTTTTATTAAAACAATATTATACAGGTATATATGTCTAAATTTGCATATATTTCAAACTGCCAAATACTCGGCCAATGCATTTTTCGTTATTATGACTCTCATAATTAACCACTGGGCGTGTTTACATGTTATTCGATAAATTCGTAAAATTCAAACGTTTCTTTTATAACTATCCCATAACTTCCCAAATAAATAATTATGCGTTTTGTACATTTTAAAACTTGTAAAACATATCCTATAAACATTTTTCGTTTTCAGGTTGAAAATTGGCGAATTTCTCTATCATCCCTTCTTTTTCTTTCGCCCTTCGATACTTACGCTTTCGAAAATGCCACTAATTTCATACGATATAATCAAATTATTTTCTTCTTTATAACACAGCTTAAAATTTATAAATAACGTGTAAGAAATTAAATATTTATTTATATTCTAATAATCTCTCATATATTTGTACAAAAAACAATTATTTGTTATATATAATTATATCTATAATTACATCTATTTCTTATAAGAATATTCAGTTTAATTATAACTGTATAATATACAAATAACGTAGAAATATCCACTCTTAATTACATTATCATTATATTTTCGTGAAACTCGTTTTCTAAATCAATGCATGCTTTGCATTCTATAATTAGAATTATTTTTCCACAATTATGAAACCTCTTAACAAGAATTTTCTATCTCGATTTAGATCAAACAGAACGATTCTCGAATGATTATTATCGACGATACTTTACCACCCTTTTTGCGATTTTTATCGTTTTAAATTATTTCCAACACTTTCGTACTATACATATCAAATCGTTTTTTAATTTTAAACGAATTTTTTAGATTATCTTTATTATTTATTAGATTTTTCCTACAAAGCTGAAAGCGAAACGCGAATAAACACAAATTATGATGTTCATAATGATTATTGTGCAAAATATCTATTTTGTAAAACAGATGATAAAAGATTTTCTCCAAGCTATCTATTTTTCCATATATTTAATCGTATATCGTGTAAAGTATAATAAGAAATTCAGAAATATCTCGGGAAATTAAAAGTATAAACATTTTTGATACCGTTAAAATTTATTTTTAATTATTGTATTATCTTATTGATGGGTCAATTTCATATTACGTTATTATTTTGTTATTTCGAAAAACTCTTTATCTTCGAATTCTTTAACTTTTCAAGTATACGTATGCGTATAGACCCGATAAAAAAGATTTTTTTTCATTTCCAACAAGATTATAACGATTAACGAAGCAGATGAATATGCAAACCGCGTAGTACTTAATTGTAATGCGCTATTAGTAAGTTTTTTAATACATTTCATTGTATAAATTGTAGAATATATTTTCTTTTTCTCTGTTTAATAACCTTGTGTACACGCTTGTTTGTTTATTTACTATAAAAATTACAGATCACATTGTTTGTTTACTATATTTTTATTTTTATAACGAAGCAAAAATAATAAAGCTTTAAAGATACAGGATTTACACGCCTATCGAAGAGCAATACATCGTATTAACAATGTTTTCACGGTACATTTATGAAATTTTCAATAAAAAATTACGAAGAAGGAATGAAATATACATATGTTTATAACGTCTAATTTATCAACGAAATATACATACGAAGTATTCTTCTGATTTTCAAACATATTTAAATATAACGAAATATAACGAAATTTGACACAGGTATCGGAACAAGTATTTTACTGTCCTTTTTAAAATTTTTAATAATATTATTATATACTTTTTTCTTTTAATATATCATTATAAATATTAACGACAACTTAATTTGAACCGAATAAAATAATCAGAAAATCGTATAGCAAATATAGCTTTACAATGGTGGAAAATTATATAATAAAAATTGCATCGAAATAACGTATATCGAACACGATAAATCTAATACGATATCATACTAAATGTAAATTTAATCGAGAGATAACATGCCCACAAAACATTCCATACTTTTTGTAATAATTATATTCTAGCACTTGAAACTTTATACTAATAAATTTCTCTAATTAGTCTTTAGAACCTCTTTAAGTAAATATAATTAATTATGGGAATATTTATTTATATGGATACTCTAACTCGATTTAATGGCGAACAGTGTAGAAGAGAATACTTGTCATAGGATTTGGTTAATAAAAAAGAAATAAAAGGAAGATAAACGAATACCTGTCAATAACACTTCAACGAGGAATTTAAATCGATAAATTTGTATGGATTTCCTCTATTAAAAAAATTATTATTATTATTACTAGAGGAATAAATCTTTGTATACATATATGTACATAACTGTTACTATGAATACAAATATATATTTCATATATTTCAGAAAGAAATTACACGTACAGGGAATACAGGGAACAGGTAGAAAAGATGATGAAAGATATATCGTATATGCAAATTTATCACGTTAGAATAAATTTGATTAACGGAGAGATGATATAATAACTTTTTAAATTCGTGAAACATTTGCAACGATATTCCTGGGGAAGTGACGAAATATTTATCGCGTTTTATCCATTTATTTTAAGACAGAATTATGACGAATTTAAAGACTCTCGTGCGTCATCCGAATTTCCGTAAGGAAATCCGAAAACTCAAATGTGAATCATCCGAATGAGTTAATCTATGATTACATTTTTAATGCTTGGCAAGATTGTTACATATATATGCGTATAGATACGCGTAACGGAGAAAAATTTCAGACCGGCATTTTATTTTTTCGGAATTATAAACGTGTATTGAATATCACTTATTTACGCATAGAACTTATTTCCATCTAACTCGTTCTTATTTTTGTTGCAAGTTTATGATGTAATAATCTTGTTTTACAATTGGAAAATATATAACAAGTTGGTATATAAAACGACACGAAGTAATCACACTTGTACGAGAGTTATTCGTTTAATCGCATTTCTATTGGAAATTAAAGAAATTTAATTAACAACTCGAAACTATGGAAACTATGCGTTCATTATACCGTTTGAAGGTGTATTACATCGTTTACTTACGTCTTTGTATAAAAGTTAAATAAAAGTTTATCCTTTCCTTTTCTTCACTGAAATTTACATATGTGATACTCGGTCCTGTACTATTAATTCCATACATATATATTAATTGCGTCTCCAAAGTCTTACGAAATTCTTATAATTGAATTGTTATATATACGAAAAATGAAATTGATTTACTCTTCCAGAACGGGTGTATGTATTATATATGTTACTCGATGTAATAATTCTTTTTATTCAGTCGATCAGATCAACAACTTCAAAACACGTTTGAGGTAATCGATTTTTTCGAAGTTTGCTTTCGAAATGAAAAAGTTATAAATATGTCTGCGAAGTTATTCGTTACTTACTATTCTAATCTATTGGTACTTACTCGCTTTTCGATGTTTATCGACAAAACCGAAAGTAAATTAAAATAAATATTTACCGAAAATAAATTAAATCGTGAATTAGCAATACCTGCGTACTGGTATTGATATGAAATCAATGAAATACACAAAGGGTTAATATAATGTGGAGTATCATGACGGTAGAAAAATTTTCTATCAAATTGCGAATACAGTTGGTGAGCATTATACGAATAATTTATTCGATAATATTTGCATAATATTTGGATAATATTTAAGAAACAACTGTCGATACGAGAGTTATTTGAATTTTTTCAAAGAAAACTTGCGATATCGTGCAAGAGGTTTCAAATATCTCGTATCGATAATAAACGACAACCGATCGAATCGCTAAATAGTTGCGCTAATATTACAGTTTTTAACCAGTCAAATACATACTAATCGATACAACGTGTCGTATGCAACAGAATTAGGATTTTTATTATATTAATTTCTTATACAATTTCTCAGAAGATTGCCAGCAAAGGAGGAAGTAAGTTCGTCTTCTTTTTCTAGTGAAACGTGATACTAATTTTTAATAAGAAATTAATAAATTGAGAAACTCTTGTGAAATTGAATAAGAATTAATCGCACCATTTTTCCAATCTTATATATTTAAAGAGTTTCAAAGAAGAATAGTTGCTCCCCGAAGAGAAACTTTGGTAATATATTACCAAAGATCAAAGGTATTCGAACTTGTTTATTTCTTATAAAATATGACGCGATAATTAATATCATGAAATTACCGTTAAGAGTAATAAATTGGTCCTTTTGAAAAATGAAACGCTTCGAATAAATTGGTATGCCAAACCTTATTCTCTATTCGAATGATATTCGGCTTAAAATTTTGGTAGAAAAATATATATTTTCTTTTCCTGTATTTTAACCTATACTACGTTTCTGCGTCTGCTTGGAAGAAACGTTCGAGCTGTTTCCTAAATTCGCAATATCCCCCGAGAGGTGGTGTCAAGTGAAAAGAATTAAGTCAACATTTGCAATAACTTTATGATCATTAGAATCGCGGTATACACGATAGAACGTTACGGCAGGGAAAAATTGGAAAGCTAACGCGAAAGAAAAAGTCTGCGTTTGCGATTGGAAATGAAACCCGTATGATTTTTGAATTAGAAATTAAGATAATTCTCTTAAACTGTCACGGATCTTTTTTACTGGAATCGGAAAAAAATAGAATAAATGCGAGGTAGTGGCATAATCGGAGCGTTGAATTCGTATGATACGACTGGCGTATAGATTAGCAGAGTTACCGTTAGCGCGTTTCGAGATGGAAACACACGGAACGAAGTTTGGAACGATGATAGAGACGCGTGGAGACTTAGATGCAGGGATATTTGGAAAAGGAAATAAATGGAGAGAATATGGAAGGAGGAAAAGATAAGCCGTTGGGCAGATGATCGAAAGGAGGATGAAGTTTAAGCGGTCGACGGTGGATAACAGGGTCCCGGGCGAAGGAAGAATGCGAAGCAAGTACGGTCTGGGGTACAACGTGGTACACAAGCCGGATGGGTTCGTCTCGTGTTCCAAGTATTACAAGAGCGATGTCCACGTGTCGAGACTGTCAATTGGGAAAGTTGCGCGCGACGAGCATCTCTTCGTCCACGTTCGCCCAGGTTCGGCCACCGGGTTTTGCCCCTTCCTTCCTCGCCTTTTCCATGGGAACGTTGACTCCGCCGAGCCGAGGCGTGGCGCCGCGCCGGAACTCGAGAAACGTCCTAGCCCGACGACCTCCTCGGAAATTACGCGAGTCGACCGCGTTCCATTCACCGTTCTCCTCCTTACCTCTACGACTCTCTACACCCATATCCTTTGGATACTCCATCATCCTTCTTCGCCCTTCTTCGCCCTTCTTCCCTCCCTCGACTTTTCTCCTTTCCTTCCATTTTCTAATCTCCCACTTCTCCGATAACTTATCTTACTACTTTGACGTTGCGATAAGCTGCATTATCGATAAAGCAAAGAATTCGCGCGTTCCGATTTCGCGCGTTGCGGTTGACTTTACTACAGGTAAAAGGGAGAAACGGCGAGTAGAAACTAAACTTGCGAGCGTATTATTGATCGGTAGCGGCCATTTGTGCGCCAGCGCAACGCAATCCAGAGGGCAAAACAGTAGCGATCTACCCCTCGTTCGCGTCTCGTGCAGTGTTCCAGTGCCGCGTTCCATCCCACTTCCATACCACTTCCATTCCACTCTGACACTGGCAAAGTGTCATCGCGGGTGGCTAATATGTCCGGCGGTACGTATGCATCCGTTTAATCTTACGATCTTTCTCTCTTTCTCTCTTTCTCTCTTTCTCTCTTTCTCTCTTTCTGCTCTCGAGCAAAAGAACGAAAACGCGTAAACGGTGGACGGGTGGAAGAAGGCTGAAGGAGAATAATCGTTTCGTTTTATCCATCAAGACAGGGACTATATCGGATTCGCGACGTTACCCGAGCAAGTGCACCGAAAATCGGTTAAAAGAGGATTCGAGTTCACCCTGATGGTGTTAGGAGAAAGCGGCCTTGGAAAATCTACACTGATAAACAGTCTGTTCCTCGGAGATCTGTACAAAGACCGACGAATGCTCGATGCCGCTGGTTGGTACTAAATGTACAAACATACTAAAAGTCGCACATTCGATGATCATTGCCAAAAGCAGTTCTTTCTAGAACGCATCGAAAAAACGACCACGATAGAAAAGAAGACAATGGATATCGAGGAACGTGGGGTCAGGCTACGTTTAACGATCGTCGACACACCCGGTACGATTCCCTTTGAATTTTTATGCACGATCGAACGCGATTCCGGCAACCTTCGCGTAACACGAAAATCCCCGAAGAAATTTGCTAACGTAAAACCTACCATTCCAAACTGTTTCGTATGGATCGCTTCGCTTTCGTTGTGATATTTGCACGTGTTACACGAGGGTTGCTCGATGGATACGAGGTTGTACCAGGGGTGAAGAGGTTGTCACTCAACTTCCATGCGATCGAATAAATTTCTATTCAGGTTTTGGCGATGCGGTAAACTGCGAAGACACTTGGAAAGCGTGTTCAGCCTACATCGACGAGCAATTTCGACAATACTTCACGGATGAGAGCGGATTGAACAGGAAAAATATTCAAGACAACCGAGTACATTGTTGTTTATACTTCATACCGCCTTATGGTCACGGGTATATCTAAGCCTTAACGTATTCTCCTTTGACGCTGTATCACGTTTATTTCCTTCTTACACTTTTCCCACACAGACTCAGGCAAATCGATCTGGAAGTATTGAAACGGTTACATCGCAAAGTGAACGTCGTCCCCGTAATTGCGAAGGCGGATACGTTAACCACTTACGAAGTGAAGGTATTGAAGGATCGGATCCTTAATGACATCAACGATCACGAAATTCAGGTAGTATCACTTGCTTCTCTACTGCTTTTTCACTTTTTTCCCGCTTTTCCCTACTATTTCTACTTATACTTGACCCCTTTCACTGCAACCACGAGTGCAATTTCAAAAATATCCCACGCTTCGAATGTACCGTTCAATTATACTCGTACCGATTATATTCGCATGAATACACGTGTACGTATTATACTTATCCACGAATTTATTTTATATCCTTTACCTCCCTCTCAGATATCCATCAGATTTTCAGCACATGAAAGAGAGAGAGAGAGAGAGAGAGAGAGAGAGAGAGAGAGAGAGAATATCTTTTCATGCTCTCCCTGTGACTTTATAAAAGTCATAATTAATATCGAATGGAAAATACTACTAGACGTATTTGATTTAAATTATTCGAGCACTTTCCCGCGTGAAATGACCAGATACACGAATATCTCTTATTTTCGTAAATTCCGAAATTTCACGTGACATTGCACGCTTCCGCTGTATCGAGTTTACAATGGCAAAATGATAGCAATGTCTACGATTTTTAGCGCTTCTCGAATAACTTCGAAATAACATCGATATAAGATAAATCGTACGATTAGAAATGAAATTTAATTTTGCAAAAATTATTCCGAGAGAAAACGCTGGGAAACAATTACCGTGTTTGAAATATTTTCGTAAATATAGCAAAACCTGATATTTTTCATTTATATTTTATTCGTAAATTCAAAAATAAGTAAGGAATCTTTCTATCCTGGAATAACGAAACTTGCATTATTTTCTCGTATTCATTTTTCACGTAGGCAGGTAGAATTTGTAGAAAAAATGAATATTCTGTTATATCGTTGAGAAAAAGATTTTATATCGTACGTAAAGGTAAAATTCGCGTGCATCCCATTGATCTCGAGAAACAGTGAAAATCGCAGAGCGTGCTATCGTTTTATCGCGTACTGTACGTTAATGTCTCGTTGCGTAAGAAAACTAATTACGAGAAACCTTTCGAGATCGTTACTAGGTTACTCCAATTATTCCGTAGATATCTTCCCTGTGACACATCATATTATGTACATGGTTTTGTAAGATATCATAAGAAGTCGCCATGTATCATCTCGTTATTCTTATTTTTATTCAAATATTACTTCGAAGATTAATAGAGTATAAATATTTGAGCAAACATTTGGTAACATTTGTGATAAAAGTTAGAAGGAGCAAGTTATTTCCTGTATTTTGCATTTTCCGATCCTTTGCGATAGATATTTTCTTTCCAATGATATCGCTCGAATTATTAACACGATTTACGTATAATCCAATTGGCCAGAATTTCGAAATTTGATGCCGTGAGAGGATAAAAGTGTGATAATCGGTCGAAATGAGCGATTGGAAGAGAATAGAAATATTTCTACGACTCGCTGCAAATCTATAATAAAAAGCATTGCACGTATATAGCCGATTGTAAGTTTCCATGTGAGTTGTCGCTTTACGAAATCGTAAGAGAAATGAAATTGTACTCTTGGCCATTACGGGCTGCAAATAAATCGCAGTGCAAGGGGTTAATAATGCGCTGGAATAAGAATATGTAAGAACAAAGAGAGAAGTAAGGAAAGGGGACAAGAGGAATAAGGTGAAAGGACAGACGATGCTTTGCGCGTGCAGATATATCAATTTCCGGACTGCGATAGCGACGAGGACGAGGAATTTAAGCAGCAAGACAAAGAGCTGAAAGCGTGTATCCCGTTCGCTGTGGTCGGCAGCTCGACGGTGCTGGAAGTCGCGGGAAAGAAGGTCCGTGGTCGCCAATATCCCTGGGGTGTGGTGGAAGGTAATTAGCTTTCATATTTTCACGTCATAGAACACAAAACGATCGTACTTGCGCATCCGCCGCTTACCATCTACCTAGTTTCTAACCTAACCTAAACCGTCTAACCGCCAATTAACCATCTCGCTTTCGATCGGGCGCAGTGGAGAACCCGAAGCACAGCGATTTCGTGAAACTCAGGACAATGCTGATATCTACGCACATGCAAGATCTCAAAGACGTCACACAGGATGTACATTACGAGAATTTCCGGGCACAATGCATTTCTCAAATTTCACAGCAAGCAATTCGGGAACGGAGGTATTTACGCATGTAAATAAGTATTGCATTTCAGTAGGTATACTTCTCTCTAAATCTACGATCCTTTTTCTTTCCTTTTTCTTTCCTTTTTCCTTCATTTTTCCTACGTATCGCGTTATCACCGTCCCGGTATTTCTATCTCTACCAGTTTCCTCGCTACCTTCCAACGTATATATCTATAATTCATACATGTTTCAATTTTCTTTTCATTTTCACTGGTCGAATGCCTATTACGAACGTGGCAGATGCAACAGACATCGGTTTCATTTCACACAAATATAATTTCATTTTTTTTTCTCTCATTTGTTCACAGTAAACTGAAAAGAGATTCGGGTCCACATTTTGAAAATAGTATATCTGACACGGATAGGCTTCTATTGCAGAAGGACGAAGAGGTAAGAGACAGATACAGCGTCGTGAATAATCCATGTTGCGCGGCTCGTGATTATCCTCGTTTCTTATCGATCGCGTTAATTTCTTGTAACTAAAGGTCCCGGTCGCAAACCTCTATTAACAAAGTAAAACTCCGCGTAACTTTAATTACGCTACACGGAAAACTCGAGAAAACGTGTAAATTCGGTCAAGTAATTTGAAAATTATGCCAATTGTACATAAAACACGAGTATTATGTGCAATTGGCATAATTGTACACGTTTGATACCGGAATCTTTGACGTATACTTACGTGCGAAAGAAAAACACGTATAAGGAACACACGTACAATTAACTCGTGTAATTAAATTACACGAATTGAAGTTCGGTATCGTTGATTACACGTGTACATGTGTTTGAATACACGCGAAATAGGGATCTCTACTCGTAACGTACGTACATTTTAAAAAATATTAATTAGCACGCATTGAACTGCTTAAATTCGTGGAATAGAAATTTTGAATGAAAATAAGAGATGTCTCTTCGTTTTCACTATTAGATCATCGCTTCGCTTTATTCCGACACCATTAACCTTATTTATTTTTTATTTTATTTTTACGAAAACTTATTTAAAAAGTTATTTCACGACTAAAGTATAAGAAAAAGGAAAATTTTTCTAAATTCGTTCGAAATATTTCCGCTGTTCCAAACGATCTTAACGTCAAAACTGACGGGTTTTCAGTGAAACCTTAGAAAACGGGAAAGAATTAAAATATCCAAAGCAAGTCTGTCAGGTGAATTTTGTCTCGCTTGGTAATTCGAGTGTTTAAAAGAGACTGTCTATTTTAAACAAACTTGTTAGTTAGGACGTTATTAGAAAAAACAATTTCTTACGATGTAAATAAATAAATAAACGTTACATTTCTACCGATCAAATGAACGAGATAAAAGGTAAAAGATAGATAAAAGTTATATTTTTACAATTGAATACAGACAATAGCCGATCTAATACGAGTAAGAATTAAAAAGGAAATAAAAAATAAGCGACAGTCCTCTATAAATTTGTATAATAGAAAGCTAATAATGGATACTTCTTTTCTGTTTATCGCAATTTTCACAGCTTATAACTTTCCACGCTTTATATTCCTCGTAAATATATTTCTCGCAGTTGAAACAGATTTGTATGATTTCGTTATTTTTACGATGTCTTCTTCGAAATGCTATAAAAAGGCATAAACATTTCAATTTCATTATCCTGGAAATGAAAAAATGGTTACACGTATCTATGTATGCTGTAAAAAGGTTGCCAAATGAAATGAAACTGAAAATGCGATAACGATAAATGTAAAATTTTTAAGCAAATATTTCAAAATGTCATTTATGTCATTAAAGTAAGAAACGATAACAAGAATATTTTTTACGAAGGGAGCTATTACTCCATTCTCTCTCTATATGTACACCCCTTATGTATATACATTGTCGGTAAATAGTTATTTAAAATTACACATCGAATCTTATGTTTGCAGATACGAAGGATGCAAGATATGCTTGCACAAATGCAAGAGAAATTAAAAGCTACAGGCCAGGTTGGCCCTGGAATTGGTCTCAGGGGAAGAGTCGGTAGTCTTGGAAACGATCTGGACTCGACCGACGTGGAAAAGAAGCGCAACAGTATTATAGATGTTTGAACTTTCGAATACCCCGTTACTACGTGTTATTATTTTTATTATTTTTATTATTATTATTATTATTACTATTATTATTACATGTGATTTTGTTTAACTTGGTTCTATGCGAATACGCACAAGATTATGGAACATGTTTACAACATGCAAAGTTTTATACAAACCTTAGTAGTAATTTATTGTATTAGTAATTTATTGTTAAGTTAATAAATCAGCGAGGGTCAGTTGTGTATGCGAGCAGGTTTTCACTTTTATATATACATATACATAAATATACGTAGTATTTAGAAGTCTGTCGCAACACGCGAACAATGTTTGACATCGTTATACATATTCACGACATGAAAACGTTGTACCTATATCACATTGTACGTATAAAAATACAAAGAAATGATGACAGAAGTAAACACGTAAAAAGGAAACTGGGACAACCATTTTTCTTCTTTATTAATTGTCTCTTAAATCTGATTAATTTAAGTAGAGAATCGTATCGATGTGTCATTTATGTAACAAATTTCCATATTGATTTTGAACAATGTTTTGAAAATAAAATGTAACACGAACAATTTTAAGCCGAAAATGGTAAGAAATCGAACAATTCGGCAACTGTTACGAGCTTACCGAGTTGACGATTCTTGCTGTATATGCGGCTTTAGAATTAACTATAATTATAGATACGGATATGTATTAAAGTTGCCCCAAATAATCGTAATTTCATCTCTGTTTCGTGGCCCTCGCAACCTGAAACGCGGTATAAAATCCACTCCTAACGTTAAGCTATTTTCCTTTGCCGAAAACTTTGAATGATTCGGAAAGTTTCATCTTTGCTATTTATAATCCTCCTAACGATATTTATTCCCCTTGTCTTTATTTCATCAACTGCATATCGCTGATAAACAAAACGATAAATAAAACGTTAACGCTATAGCGATAAAGTATATACGTTTAATTCCATAAACGTTTATAAACGATTTATTTAAAGTAGTAAAGGCACTCTTGTTAACGATGACGTTGTTAGGAATTTTGAGCAAACCTCAAGGATCTGCCTATCTTCCACCTACAGGATCTGGAACGCGTCCAACTACTAGTGGCGAAACTGGCAGTCACCCAGACGAATGGGCCGGTGTAAGTAAGTACTATTTCCTTTTCTTTCCTTCACGCTTTGTCCAAGTTACGCGAACGAAACCACGAATACTAACTAATTATTTCAATCTTCCTATTAATCTAATGGAACTATTCCAACGAGAACCAATGGAAATTTGTTTACGTATCATAAACGTATGAGAAACATATCCCAGCAATTATATTTTTCCTTTTATTTTACCGGACCGAATAATTTTCCGGCATATAACGAATTCTCATAGGAAGCGAAGTCGCGAAACGATAACGGAGCAACTGGAACTTTTCACTTACTACTACCAGACGGTAGAAGACAAATCGTCGACTACATTGCCGACGGGGCTGGCTATCGGCCAATGGTACGAAACGAAGGGGCAGCAACCTAGCCAGCTCCAGAATCTGTTTCAAAGGGATCCCCTGTCACTGGAGGATCCGTCACTAACGAAGGATACAAATATTAAATATTTACATTGAAATTGCCGTTTGGAAGAAGGAAAACATGAGAATTGAAGGAACGAAAAAATCGAAATTCGAAAAATTACCAAACATCGTTGCGTTTATAACTTTAGTTTTAACCTATCGTTAAACTTGTCAATGTCAAGCTTTGTCTTATAATAAAATCTTCGGAAACTGTTTCCTTGCTTAATTATTTTATTCACGTCTCTCACGTTGTTTTGTATTTTTGTATGCACTGTAAAACTTCTTGGACATCTTCCGATGATCCTAAAAATATCGGAGATCTTTGATGAAGTTTCTCTGGCATAACCTCTAAAATATCGATTTCCCCGTTCGATGCCAAGCCACCGGCTTCTTTCAATATATAAGCCATTGGTATACATTCGTACAATAGTCTCAGCTGCAAATAATCGTTTTAAAAGCAATTAGCTTATTGAATTATATGACGCGCGTTACGGAATAAAATCGAAACAAGGGCATGCATATAATATGAATACGTGAATCAGTAATTATTTATACCTTGCCATTTGGATGACTTTTAGTTGCTGGATAAAGAAATATCCCTCCATACTTGATTGTCCTGTGTACATCAGCGACCATTGAACCCACATACCTTGCACTATATGGTTTCCCATTCTTGGGATATTTCTTCGAACGGATATACTCTTTAATAGCTGTGTCCCAGGCACTCTCGTGTCCTTCGTTAATACTGAAATTATCGTCATTTTCTCGTGAATTTATTAATAAATTACACGGAAAACACATGAAAAATTATTTCGTCGATCGATCTACCTGTAGATGTCTCCCCTAGAAGGAATGCGTATATTTCTTTCGGTCAAAATAAATTCTCCGATCGCTGGATCGTAGGTAAAGCCATTAACTCCGTGGCCAATCGAGAGTACTATCATAGTTGCTGA
>NW_016909928.1:331225-339033 GCF_001483705.2 Eufriesea mexicana
GCTGAACCGTAGAGTGCATATCCGGCAGCGACTAGATTTTTACCAGGCTGAAACGCGCTCGCCACTGTAAGCTCCTTTGATTCGTTCGGCTTCTTGTAAATCCCAAATATCGAACCAACTGACACTAAACAATCGATATTGGAAGATCCATCCAAAGGATCGAAACACACTATATACTTTCCGCGTTTTTCAGTTTCCACTTCGATCGCATTCGTATTTTCTTCGCTTACGAGAAGACAGGTGGTGAACGAAGATGTCAACATATTCACGAACAATTCGTTGCTCAATACGTCTAATTTTTTTACGTCTTCTCCTTGAACATTTTGACTTCCAGCTATTCCATACCTTTATCGAAAATATGACGAAAAGAAAAAAAGACGAATTAAAAAGACACGATAAGATTTTTATATTCGTTAAAAATGTTCTATTCAAATATCTATCGATCGAACGTGTACTCACATATTTGCAATACCAGCTTTTCTAACCGCTGAACTGACCGCTTTTACAGCGGTCTGTATGCTGTTTAGAAGCTGACTTAGATCTCCTGTAGCGGTTGGTATTTTACGTTGTTCGGCCAGTACGAATCTCGTCAATGTCATGCAATCGGAATCGAAAGAATGGCTTTTCGATGTCATTTTTCAGCGGGAAACTATGCTCCTCTATTGTTACAACGCTTCTGCGAACAAACTACGCGAACGCGTTCGCGCGTAGTCTTATATAAAGTCGGGCGACCTTCCGATATCAATTTATCTCTGTAGAGAAAGCGATCGGAGAAATGTAACCACTTTAAAGTTCGTGTCAAGCAATGCAGACTGATTTCAGCCTCACTTTCAACTCTACTTCTACCCGTTTAATATTTTTACTGGCAGATCGCCGTAATGACACGTTTTTCCTTTCTTTTCGAATCAATTCGGACAATCGAGGAGAATCGTTCGATCAATTTTTATCCCAAGGATACGACGACTATCGCGCCCAACGATTCGCGAAATTATTTTCTATTTCAATGGTTTTAACAATTTCGAGGCGTGGCATTACGAGATTGCAACACGAACCATCGGCGTATAATTATTTACGATATTATCGGTTTATATAACATGAAAATATTTTGATGATATTTTTAGCGATAGATTCGTTCAAGGGTTATCGAATATTCTAAAGTTAACGCTCATAGTCGATAATATATGTAACGCGTGTTCTACCACGTACACTGTAAACCATATGTGTATTTACGCACAGTAAACAAGGTTAAATTTTATTTCGCGTGTACTTGTAAATTAAATAGTTGTACAAGAATTAATTATGTTACGTGTAAACGTAGCAGTATATGTAATAAAATAAAATTTACCACTAATTTACTATATACATATATTATATATAGTACATATTTATTTATTATTACTATATACTATATAGATAAGCAGATAGGTAAGAAAGAACAATTTGAAAGTTGCTAGTACCTTTTCATTCGAAAGTCAAATTATCTACGTACACATACGAAGTGTTCGAGAAGATCAGGAGCAAACTCATACCACGTAGCGTTAATGAAGCCAAGTAGATGAGAAAAGTTCATATAAACTTACGTTCACAAAATGCTTCGACGAGAGGTTAAAAACGTTCACAAATTATTACGAATTATTGTATTATATGGCAGTGAGAGTAAACGATAAACGTACGAAAATTCGTGCTACAAGAATGCAGGGGTTCATTCGTCGAACTAACGATTGCCAAACTCTTTCGAATATTCTTACGACTCCATGACTCCATCCACAAATGTGGTCAACGAGTGTCAAATTCGGTGATGTAAAGGAATAAGAGAATGTTTTCTTTCCAATATACTACATTTAATTAATAAAATTAATTACGACCAAGTCACAACTTCGATATAACGATTCGATCTTTCGTTTAATTTCATTTCATTGTAACGTAGACGAATACACCGCAAAATAAAAGCCATATTTTTAAACAAATCGTTTCGAATAAGTCATACTTGACTTAGACTACTTTCATAATTGCCAACGCAATTATCATCCATTAAAAAAATCAAATAGAAGTTGCATTTGATAACGTTTTGCCAATATCGAGACATCGTCAAATGTATGTAGTGAAGAAATGTAGCGAGGAATTTGCAAAAGTTGTAAAGATCGAGCTATGTAATAAGATCTGTATGGTGTCCTGTAACGACCTAACAATCCTGTCGAATCTAGAAATCCGGCATGTTGTAGAGAGTGGCATGTAAACAATAATGTACGTTTGCAATTCTGCATAACGAATTCTAAGAAAAATTCTAGAAAAGAGAAATCAATCGCGTATTTTCAGACGTTATGACGTTTATGTAGGATCGGGGTGTGTGGATTGGCTAAAGTAACGTTGCTTTACTGCTTCTTAAAATACAATAAACTTATGCTTATATTATCGGCTACGAAACTAAAGACTCGCTACGGGTACGCTCGACTTTTACTTGTTAGACGCTATCTCGAAGACCGTGAAGGACTGTCCTCGCCCGCGCCCTTGCACCCTTATTTAAACCGTTCATTCTCCTCATTCATACCCGGACTTTCTTCCCCAGTCATGCTCCTTTCTCACGCAACCTCGGTGGGCCTGGCCCTTCAACCACTCTGCACGCATCCTTAAACTTTCGCTGGACTCTACCATAAATAATCCTTGCAGTCGATCCTTGCACACATGGTCACTTTCATTCCAAGTCCAGACACACTCGACATTTCCCAGAGCCACACTTATTCCATTCCCACATTTATGTGAATTTTTCTTCATCTTGGCTTCCGAGAATCTCATTAACGCATGGTATAAGTTTAGTCCCGACCTTTTCAGATACCCCATTTGTCTGTATCCTTATTTTCGTGCGCGTAAAACCGCTTATAATATTTTGATACTTGATTGACTTTTCCGGACCATGCCCTACTTCGACACCTCAAAGATTTCGATGCCCCTTTGTCGTATCCAAGTACGGTTTACATCTCGTAAAACATAAAGCGAAGCTAATAGAATCCTTCAGCTTGATGGTTGCTACAAAGCATTTTTACTTACCGATTTCGTTAACTTCGCTCTCAAATCTCTACGTCTTTCGATAACCAAACGATTTCTTTCTTTTTATTATTTTTTTTTTTTTATTATGTTTTTTATTAGCAAATCATTTACAGCGCTACAGCCACGTTCAACTAAATACGATGATGGGAAGGACAATGTCACTTTGTTGGTAACAAGAAATAATAAAAATTTCTCAGCTGTGAGGAGTACGCCTCGCGTTGAGAAATACTGAACTAGACCAATATATTCCATACAAAATAAAGAATTGCGACATACGTAACTTTAAGTATGCGTAACTCTGATTTCATTCATACGTCGAACAGGCAAAGACTCGATAGGCCTTTTATAGTCGTGACAATAAAATGACTGGTATATCTTTCGAATCTGAATCCAATTGAGAAGCTATGAATTCATGCAGACGATAGATATACAGAGGGACAGGTATCGAAGAAAATGGCGAAATTTTACGTACTCGCGATACACGAAACAGAAAATCGATACTTGTTCATCGATGGGTTCGACTTATCGAATCTACGCCACGATCCAACCTGCTCAACCAAACATACGAAAGTGGCCGAAATTCTGCACAATTGTAGAATGGCGAAAAATCATTCGACCTGTACCTTTTTCATCTGCCATTGTCCATGTTAAAAGGGTAAAGATTCATCCGAAAGTAGGGGTGGTAAAACATATTTGGTGGAATATCTTGCAAACTAGCCATTTGATATACCACTGAAGCCAGACCAATGATACATAATTATACATATGTATATAATTTCTAGTAATTTTATCCTTGTGATGTTCATGGATACGTGTAGTAGGATAAACCAAATGAAATTTAGGTCAACTCGCCAATTAACCGGTTCTTCGCAGATTTTAATTCATTTTAGATATGTCGTAAAAGGCAACATTTTGAGCATCTTTTTCCTCTGCGTATAAATAGTGAACGATAGTGCAAGATATTAAGAAAAATCTTCTGATACTGTGATAATTGAATTTTGATAATATGCCCGTGATTCTTATCGTCCGTGGCACCATTATAGGCACAGCTGTTTCGTGTATTCAGATCCATGAAAAAATGTGTACACGTGCCAGCTGAATCTGTTGTCTCGCGAATACACGCGTGCAGGGAAAATAAAATGTATCGGTATCAGATTTTTGCTAATATCCCGTTTACACCTATGAAAAAGGTTGCTCAAAATATATTACTTTTTATAACATATTTCAAACTCATCGACATCAGTGGAAAAGAAGTTAACCGACGAGTTGATCAAAATTGATTTTCAATAAGCTATATCTAGCAACAAAATTGACATTAATGTATATTTCGATTTTTTAACTCCTGAATGATTCGGATAAAGGAGTCAGATAAAGTAGGCTCTTTTTCATGATAAAAAGACCACCCATTTGTTATCTAAAACTACATTAATCTACGTTAACATGAATAAATAATAATAACTTAGAAGCGTGAATAATGAAAACAATTAGTTATATATGATCATATCTCTACTTGAATAAAGGTCAACGACAATTTTTTCGGTAAGTGTAAAAACAAAAAAGCTGTAATTTTTACTAATTTGGTAACTCTTGTGTTAATTGTAATACACTACAAGTAAGATGACATCAATATTATTCCTAATATTAATAAACAATTTAAATTTACAGTCTGTCGATTTCATAAGAATGTAGAAAATATTTTTGGTCGTTAATTTGCTATTAATAATATTACTATTAATAATTTAAAAAATTCACAGATGGTTGATGAATTTATGTTAATTCATCGTGTATACTATACGGTGATAAAAATAAAAATAAAAATAAAAATAAAAATAAAAAAATGTATTTAATTTGTATATAACTATTTAATGTACGTGTACATGGAATAAAATTTAATCTTATTGACTTTATGTAAATACGTTCTCTCAGTGAACTCTACCACGATAAGAAAATTGGTTTCGACTCGAAAATTGCTTAATGTTTTTGTAATTGTTTGTATACGTAATATATAGCAAATTCAGTAACACGGGGCATCATGTTAATAAACACGTAGCGTTGATATATAATTATAGGCGTTGAAAACATTGAAGTACATCAAACATCATTTCTTTTATCTTAAAATTATTTTACCTTAAAGCTTATTCGTGTGGAACAATCATGATTTCATTGTTTACTCGTGAAATGTACGCGAGTTTGAAATTTATAGCAGTCAAAACAACGGGACAAGTTTATAATTACTTTTAATAATCAATAATTGCATTATTTCATTTTTAATTCTATAATTATAATTATATTTATACTACTAAACTCGGAAGATATGCTATAGAACGAAAGTCATAATTATATATATTACGTATAACGATATATTTTACTTAGAAATGTTATTTATTAATTAGTATTATTATTTGTATATAATACTTAATGTATACGTATCCAGTATCATTGATTCTAGGAATTTTTCGTAATTGCGCCTGTAACTTTCCAAGTAGCTCTGTTGAACTTTCTAGCAAATTTTATACTACTATTACGATATTAAATTACACATGTATTGCATACAGTTATGTATGTAAAATAGTCGTGTAAATTGTGATTGTCTTAAGTGAACGTGATTATCTTAAGTTTGTATTAATGGTTGAAGAACAAATCAAAGTATAAAACCAAGTATCCATCGTATAGCTATTTCATTTCGTGAAATTTAGAGAAAAATAATTGGAAGATACAGATGGTATATAGATGGTATTGCTATCAAGTTTATGTTATTTTATTTTTTACAAAAAGTTATAGCCATTCACATGTCTTATTTATAAATTCAAGTTTCGTAAATATTTTTCGTATATATTTTTATAATGGTAAGTAACGAATAAATCTATTCCATCGGCATTCGTATACGAAGAACAGATCTGGTCGGAAATAGTTAGGAAGTTGAATTAAAGCAAGGAATACGCAGGTTACCTTGAGAGGGAAAAAGTGATTTAATCATAAGATGATGGAAGAAAAAATGGAGGAGAGGCTAAAGGAAAAGTTGTTAAAAATGAAACAGCTCGACTGAAGTACATGTCGAGTCTCGGTATAGATAAAGTTACTAGAAGCAAAGAAAAGAGTGATAAGAAGTAGAGAAATAGAAGATTTTTGAAGGATTCAAGAACGAGAAAAAAGTAAAACGAGGATACGTGAAATTGATAAGATAGACATAATATATGTTGGAAGTAGGATGAAAAGAAAGGTAAACTCGAGAAGAAAAATTTTGAAACGGGAAGAAGGAGCCACGTACGATAAAACGACTGCGACATAGTTGTACTTTGAATGACAAAATATTACTTGAAAAATTACTTGAAAAATTACTTGAAAAGTTGGATAAACGATGTTTCTAGACAGGCGGCTATTTTCCTTGCAGGCCGACAACAACGCCTAATATATTCTTAAGATTTAGAAATAATAGATATCCCTTATTGGATGTCCATTTTTCATATTCTACATTGAATTACGATTATTTTCTTAATTTCTGAACTTTAATATGGTATATAATGGTGGTCCGTTTTGGTTCCGTTTTCTCCAATTGCTTTAGAGTCTTTTTTGCAACTGGTAAACGAGTTTTCATTTTTTTCTGACCGTGACCAACGCATTCTTTCCTGCACGCTATTATATTTGACTAAAAGCATCTATAATTTCGGTAATTGTGAAAATTTAGAAATTTCCTTTTAACTATATATTCTCCAGACAGCAAAGAATTACAAAGTGTAGAAAAACTCGATTTTTTCAAAGTTCTACTAAGTTGGGAATAAAAAAAAGAAGCACTAGATGGAAAGCAATAAAGGAATGGGATAATGGGATTTCGAATTGATAGAGGTAGCCTGGTGGGGGAGAAAGTTTCACTAATAACAGTCTATAATAATGGAAAAACTAAGGAGCGGTCTAGAAGCATTGAAAAAGGAAGTAGAAAGAAATCACAACTGCGAGTATTAATAGCTGGAAACCGGAACGCAAGGATAGACAGAGTGCAAGGAAGGATGAATGAAAGAGGAAGTGGAAAGATGAAATTTTGAAAACGGAAGGAAATATAACTGGAAATGGGCTGGATAATTCAAAATGAAAGAGTAAAAGAGGATGGGAAAGGAAAAGTAAGATAAATCGAAGCTAAAACAATCTGAAGTATGTAATAATGAAGGAAGACGATACGGAAATATCCTGATTGATTACATGAAAGTAATAGCAAGGACAGAATCCGATCATATAACAATTTCGCTAGAATAGAAAATTGACGAATCTGATAGAGATAATGAGGTAGAGGTAGAAGAAAAAGAAGAACCGGAAGAAGCAAACTGTCTTTAGAGAGAAGCAAGTACAGAAAAGTAGAAAAGAGAACACTGAAAGAATTGTGAAAAAGAGAATTGAATAAAGTAGGAGCAAGGGGGAGAATGAGGAAACTGAATGAAGTAATTAAAGAAGCAGCTAGGAAAACGAGGGCGTTGAAGAGAAAACAAAAACGGGCAACGCAAGTCTGCTTTAACGACGAATATAAGTTAAAGAAAAAGAAAATTGTAGAAAGCTATATCAATCTACTTGAAATCGAGAAAAAAGGAAACCAGAGAAAAATTCCTAAGGAAAAGAAGTTAAAGGACCTATATATTTTATTAATACATAAGAAAGAAGACCTCGAAAGAAGAAGAAAAATGGAAAAAGGTTGAAAATAGCAAAACTGTAAATGAATTTTTGAAAGCCATAGGGAAATTTGAAACCACGAGAAAGGTCAAAGATATAAAAATAGG
>NW_016909928.1:339153-358150 GCF_001483705.2 Eufriesea mexicana
GGAAAGATGATTGGCTGTGACACCTTTGTTCGTTACTAACAAGGGAAGATCCCCAACCTAGAAATTCGACAATTTTTGAAAATTTGGGAATATATGTAGGTATGCGTTATGCAACTTTTCCTTGGTGCGGAATTTCATTTTAAGGGGTGAAAATTAACCCTTAAACATTCGACTAAGTTTGAGTTATATTGCTATAATTCTTAAACTGTACGAGATAGAACGAAAGTTTTTAAACAAAAGTTACTTCTTTTGTGTAAATCTGGCAGATGTTAAATGATATTTTAATTGTTTAAACAACTAAGAAAGAATTATAAACAAAAATCAATGTTTTTTTGAATTTTTTATCTTTTTCCTAGAATTCTAATAGTTAAAATAATTATGAACTACATAAATAATATCTTTTCTTTTTTAATAAGTACGAAAGATTGCATTGCTGAATTGTATTTGTCGAAAAACACAAAATTCTTCGATCTCATTGTATCACTCGCAAGAGTTACGAGGAGCAATATTTCATAGGAAACAGTTCGCATCACAAAGTACAGAAATGTAATAAATTATATTCTTTCGCGCTATATTATCTCGTGTATTTTTTCCGTACACTCATTGATAGTAGACTAATGAACTCGGTGAATAAGAAGACAAGAAGGGACATTTAGATATTAAGTAATAACAACTTTCCTTTATTTTCCTCTATCCCTTATATTAACTTAACTGTTCAATTTAAGGGTTAATTTTCAGCCCCTTAAAGTGAAATTTCGTACCATAATAAAATTGCATAATACATATCTACATATATATCCTCAAAGTTTCAAAATTTATTCAATTTCCAGGTTGAAGATCTTCCCTTATAAGTAGAGAAATAGAACAGGAGAAAACCGTGCAACCCTTGGTGGGAACGGAAGGAAAGGATTCAGAAGAAATAAGAAGAGAAGATGACAACATTAAGAAATTAAACGAAGAAATCCGATGAGAAGAATTCATAAAGGTGATTAAAAAGATGGAGAAAAAATCGAATTTATTCAAAAATTGCCCATGAAACTGGGAAAAATCTTTTACGAAATCCCTCAAGATCTACAAAAAGAGAGGAAAATATGTTAAAACTGGACGTTGGAAAAAATATTTCCAATTTATAAAGAAGCAGATGAAAAGGATGTGAGAAACTGCAGAGGATTAGCATTATTAGCATTGTTGGATATGGAATACAAGATATTAACGAATGTAGTAGAAAATATCAAGACAGTGATTAAAGCGACATAAAAAGATAGGACAGAGCTAATGTAGATTCAAAAGTGAAATAACGACGAGAGATCACATATTTGTGATAAACTCGCTTATCAGAAATAGATTGAAAAGAAAAGGGTGAAATTGCATTCGTGGCTTTCCGCGTGGCTTTCGACAATGAAAAGAATGAGAGAAAACTACGTAAAATGGTCATGAGGATAAATAGCAACACTCTGTACTAATATGTACATCTAAAGGACGGAGAACCGAAAATTCAAGTAGAAGCAAAAAAGAGAGCAGGAAACTCGATTAAGCATCACAAAGGTCATCGTGAAGAGTAATAGTAACGCATCGTGAAATAACAGTGACTGTCAACGATATCTTTGAGGAAAGGATTAAGAGAAACTGAAAAAATTAATTAAAAAAGAAAGAAAAAAAAAACAGGAAACTGAAGGAGCTAGAAAAAGCAAACAGTAAAGGAAATAGCAGACGAACAAGTACTCGTGATATTAGGACAAGACAGTGATGAATAGGAGAATTAAAGGAGAATTAAAGGAATGGATAGAAGATGCATTGAAAATTAGGGAGTACTAACTAGCTCAGAGAAATTGGAACAAAAGTCAAAAATTAAATTATTAGCCAGACTATAAGGAACTTAAGAAACAATGGACGCGAAAAGAATATTGGAAGAATAGAAAAGTAAAATGAATACACAAAGATAATGGGCACAAGTGAGATGTGGAAACATTAATAGAAAAAGAAACAAAATATTTAAGGGCGACAATTGTAAGCTATGCAATAAAAAAAAGGAAAATTTACAACATACTTGATCATGTCAAGAATTGAGAAAACTAATAAAAGAAGAATTAATTGATAAGGTGGAGAAACAATTAAGTATTGAAGAAAGTGAACAGTGAGATAAATAACAACTGGAGAAAGATCTTAAGAGAGAAAACAATCCAGAAGTGTGTAATTATACAAGAGAATTTGAAAGACACATAAAAGAAAGACTAGAGGAGGAACTGGAAAACTGCATAGAAGCTGAAAAAAATTAGTTATTCTAAATAGTATTATATGTGATAATACATCGAAATACGATAAGGTTATGTGCAATAATGAATATAGTAATAACAAAGAAACTTGTGATGTAAACGTTCTTATGCTGTACTTGATACCAATGATTAATAAATTCTTCTATTTATCATATACAATTCATTTACTCGTTCATAAATATAATTTTAACAATACAAATAGTAATAAGAAAATGTTTTTTGATAAAAGATTTGTTATAAAATATTTTCGAATTACGATAAAATAAATATTGTTACTATTTTTACTTAAATATATATTCAGAAGAAAACTGCCTCAAACCTTCGTTACATCAGTTCTATTATAAAGATATGAACGCCACACAGTCTTTTCAATGTACAATTTTTGTTTGCAATAATTTTCAACTTTCCATTAAATTTCTTTTTCTGATGGAATTGTAGTTCAACTTACTACCTTAATAATCATTAAAAATAAAATTCATAAATGCAACAATGGTTGAATATTCTACAACGACTCAATCTCTACAACCACATTCTTCATATTACAAGCACATAATACAACAAATTTTTTTCCAAAAAAAAACTAAAAATAACCGGTCAATGCAGTTATAGTAAATTATTTTCATTGTTACAGGCAGTGAATTGTTTTGAGAAAATGATGATTACAAATATTTTTGTTACTTGAAATACAAAAGTTTTCAGAATTTAAAGTATCAAAGAATCAAATTATTATAATGCTTAATGGAAATGAAACTGAAGATTGCAAATTAAAAATAAAAATCAATAGCAATTTAAAAATGCTATTTTAGTATTTTAAATTATTTAAAACTAATGTTCTTATAATATGAAAATTAAATTACAAATCTTGGATTACTGTTTGTATTTTTAAAAGCCTTTAGATACATAATCATATCATTTCAAAAATTGAAATTATTATCTGTTTCAAAATTACAAGGAACTGAATTAATTAGAATTAGTTAAAATATTTTAAGTCTAATTAATGCAAATAAAGAAAGATCAATTTAAAATTGTTATAGGTAAGATAGAAAAAACTTCATACAACATTAATAGAGTTTATGAGATAAATTATCCATAATTAAAAATTGCATTATACACATCTATATATGTACAAAAGATATCTATATGTTTTCATATTTAACTATGTATTTCTATTACAAATATATATATTAAACTTCATATATATTTATAATATATTTCATATATATATGAAAGTAATTACTTTCGTAGTGATCGAAAGTAATTACTTTCATCAAGTAAATATCTGTCTCATAATCTAATGAAATATTAATATATGTATCAGTCAATCTAAACTGGCATATTCTTTAGTTTATGTCAATAATTCTGAAATCAATATAAGGTATGAGTCCAAAGTATGATTATATACATAATATGCTTAAAATGATAATACCATACAAAATAAAAGATAGAATTTTTCATAAAATTTTGTTTTTCTACATTTTTTCAAAACTTTTCTTCTTATATATCCATGTTTGTAGATAATACCCTTAATGAACAAGTTCTTCGAATCTAGATATAGCAATTGTATCACTATTTACATTCATTTTGTATTGTCTTTTCCAAGCATTCTACTACTTAATTTAAATATATTAACTCCTTGTGGTTCAAATTACATTCAATGCTTTATTTTAATTGGTTAATAGTTAAGAACCTATTTGAGAATGGTATTCAAAACTTGATTTTATTTTCATATTTTTCTAATTGATAAAGTAGTTATACTGACATACTTTTGTCAAATTAAATTAAAATACAAAGGGCTATATTTTATGTATAAAAATTAAGAATAATCGAATGAAACAGAATATCAACTCCAACTGGACATAAGATTTCAAAGGGCTAAATCTTCTTTCATCACAGAACAATACTTTTGCCAAAATTTTGAAATTCTTTGTTATAAAATTTAGTATAAATTTTTTCCATCTTTCTGATTTATTTTATCTATATATACAGTTCTTTCTGTATAGAAGTATCTTATCGTATAAAATATATAGCGCTCATTATAAAGTATTAACTTTTAAACTTCTTCACTAATTCCTGATGAATAATAATTTACTTACATATGTTTTTGGATAACAACCACTTTGAACAAATGATAATTGATATAATCACTTCACATCCTATTTTAGAATAAAATGATTTTTCCTCAGAATTTAGACAAGTTTATAATATTATTTATTTCTGCTACGTAAATTTAATTCTCTCCTTATTTGTTATATCTTACTATATTTTACCTTTTTATCTACGAATTGACTAAAATCAGTTACTGTTTGATTCTGTAGCATAAAAAGCTGTACTTCTATTTGAAAATGACAGTTAAACGTTTGAAGTAATGATGATAGATTGTATTTTGTATTCTATATCAATATCTTCTGTCTTTCTACAAATACTTACAAAATATATTTTTATTATTATTTGTTTTATGTATTACATATATTATTGTTTCTTGTTAATAATAATTTTAATTTTATTAATAATTTTATAATTTAAGTTTTTGTTTAATCTGCATATGAAAAAGAATATATAAAAAAATATATGTTTTAATTCAGTTTACTCATATGAATAATTTTGTTCAGAACTGTAAGATTGTAAGAACATAAATGAAATTATTTTTGATGTAATTTTACTCGATATAATACATACATAAATACGAAACATACGTGTAAACATACACTTTCATATAATTATGTTTATCGTAGAACAACCCGTCTATATTTTATCTATATTATATGTTATTTATGATACATAACAATTAGTACAAAGATTGAATCAATATGTATAAAACTTATATTTTGTAAATTATTTCATCACGAAATTTGTTAGGTTACTTTTATATTACGTACTGTATATAAATACTATGGAGCATTTTTGGCATAAACAGGAACTTAATAAAAATATGAAAAGTAAGAAAAATAAAGACATTTCTAATATGTTAATTAATGTATGAAATAAATATAACTAACCATAGAAATGTATTTAAGATTCTGAATACTGTGAGAATGAATAATACTGTTCTAATAATATAATTATTTTTAGTTTGCAAACTTTATGCAACAAGACTTCGTCAATGATAGATTTTTGGTGTTTGTTTTACAATTATTGATAATTAAGCAGCTTATAAATACTATAGATATAAATATACATATTCAAAAAATATTTAAAATAATAATGACTAACATTTTTGAGTCTTAATAAACCTTACTGAATATAATTTTTTAAAATTATTGTATGTTGTAATTCTTTTATGTTATATTATCAGAAATTTAGTTGTATAAAATATAATAAATAATATAATAAAATGTGTAATATTGATAAGTATGTAGACATCATATTCAAAGTTTGTTTAAAATTATAAATGTAATTGTATATATGGTTTTGAATTGTTAGTGCTGATTACCTAAAATTTCAAAAAGAATTTATCTTTCTAAAGATTCATATGAATATTATAATTAAGGAAAAAATAAAATGTTCTTTTTTTAAATATCACAATACATGTAATCAATATAAATTAATTTCCTTACAAATATTAAATTAAAAGTTTCTACTTTTATTGATGGTTGCAATTACAATATTATTGTAATTGTATTGTATGTATTTGCATTGATACAACGCGTGAATAAACTTCTAAATTGTAAATCTTGTTCTGACAAATTATTGTTGATAAGTATGATGGACAATATTAAAAAACTAATGTAGTATATTGATAAAAAAATGTAATAGATTACAATAAATTGCAAAACATGATTAAAAAAATAATACTAATGTAATATTATAAGAATTAAAATATTTTAAGGAACTTAAAAATGATTATTTGAAATGTTCAATTCTTATTATGATAATTTAATTATATTAATTATTATTTATTTATACAATACATGTGTATATAGGGTGGTATAATAAATTGCTGAAGGACTTATGAATAAGGAATTGATCTAAAAAATATAATCACTTGTATAAAGTTTCAATTCAAATTAAAATATATATGATTTTAAATATAACTACATAAACTAATAATTTTACAAAAAAGTATTACAAAATAAATATAAATATTACAAATGGCATATATAAATAATTTATACATAATTAAGGAACTATGAGTAAACTTGTTTATTTAGATATAATATATTGCAAAATAATTTGAAAGTTAATGCTAAAAGACAAGAATTTTTAGGAAATCACAACTTTTGTCAGGATTGCGGCTCAAAACATATATGCAGGTGCAAAAGTAAACATACAAAAACAATTGAATAAAGATAAAATGATTAAAGTTAACATTGCTAATTGCTTACTTGTTATTATAGTAAGTAAACGTAAATAATTTTCAAAATAATTGAAATATAGTTTCTGTCAATTAGAATAATAAGAATTTGAGAATTACATTACAAGAAAGGTTGGATAATAATTAAAGATAATACATAGAGTATGTTCATTTTAAGTGTCTACACGGGATTATGTTTGTAAATATCAGAAATACCAAAAAATATTTCAGGTATAAATTGTAGAATTTAAAAGGTGACATATCGTAATAATAATTGTTTCATCTGGAGATGACCTTGGCGTATCTTGCGAAAGTCACATTTATATTTGTAAATGGAATCCTATATTTTTTATTATACATTTTTGTAGCTAGTATTGAGACGTTTTCCAAACATTACCTAAATATGTATTTTCATTAAGACGTTATTGAATTATTAGCCTAAAAAAATTAATAGACCGCCGGTATTAACATTATTCCATGTATACCGCGAGAAGGAATTGTCGTCTCTTTTAACTGCTGCTGATCTACATACAGTGCAACACCTACACGGTATTAATTTAAACATGAAACATATAGATACAAAATAATTTAACAAATTCTAAACAATAATAACTTTTAAATTAGAAGTTTTAAAGTATAAATATCTTAATACCTTTCCACAATGATTAGAAAATCACATTAATTAGACCAGTTTAAAATATAAAGATCCATTTTAAAAAAGGTATAATTATAATTTTTAAATAGACTGATTTATAAAAATATATAAAATTAATTCTAAAATATTCTTCATCTTTTATCTTCAGCATTTTACGACCAAAGCTAGTTTTCGCTTCTCTTATTAGATATTAGCACTTCTGTTACAAAAATAAACTTATCTAGTAGCACATGTAACATAATTATTGTGTGTCCATTGCTTTTTGATTTTATAAAGCGTTACACGAATATGTTTATATTCCCATACATTGAAAATTATTTTTCAGAATTTATATTTTATCTTTTAGTAAATGAATTTAATCTTTTCTTATAAGTATCTCTAATCTATTAAGAATGTCATGATACATATATATTATATTATCATAGATTTGTCGTGTAGTGTCGACCATCCTGTTGTGAAGTACCGACCAAATTAGTGTCGATCAAATTTTTTTGTATTGGAATTGGGTATCATTATTTTTTTATGATAAAAATTGTAGTATATAGTCAACATTTAGCGTTCGAATCGAGTTAACTTCTAAACAATACGAGAAAGAATTTATTTTTCTATTAGACAGTTCTGAAAATAATGAGTTCAAACGATAGATTGTTGTGTTTATTAATAGATAAAATTTAAAAAATCTAGTAGCACAGTTACAACATTGTATTCTATAGTCGTTACTCAGTCTGTATTTTAACGTTTTCCCTGATTCTTATTTTGGATTAAAATATAAATATATAATAATTTTAATATAAAAACAAAAACCGACTTTGCTCTACATCTACATAGGTAAATATCTTTTACTCTTTGTTTTCTTCTATTTTTCAATTCTTGAAAGAAGGTATTAAATTAAATGCATTTTCATATTACGCACAAATTGACATGCTGGTTATCAATGATTCAATTAATAAATAAATAAAATAGTAAATGATTAACATTTTATTGTTATTATATTATACTAATGTATTTGTAAAAAATTAATATAAATGAATATAAAGTTCAAACAATTTTCTAAATAGTTAAAATAAATTACATAGGCCAAATAAATAATATATGACTTTACGTAAGTTAACATGTGCTAAATTTATTAAAATAATTTGTCTATCAGTATCGAGTTAATAAATATAAAAATTTTATAATAGTACCGAACTTTACATAATATTATGCGATGTTTGAAATAATTTTATTCGGAGCATTTTCTTATTGTCTTAAATTTAGTATATAATACTGTTAGTATCCAAAGTCTTTTTATCATTAGACCCTCTGCTAGTAAGAAAATTATATTAAATATTTGATTTTACGTTACTTCAAAACAGAATTTTGAAATAAGCAAATGTCTAGTAATGAAGGGATAAGATGCAAAATATTTAGAGAAATGACTATTGACGGTACATTGACGGCGCATTGGTGTGCTGAATGATACAATATAATAAATTGATATTCGATACGATTTTTTCGAAACTTTAGGTTGATGTGGAAAAATTTTATTTTAAACTTCTAATTTGTTTTTGCATAAAAAATCATTTCTTGTTCACTTACACAAAAGATGCGTAAACCTTATTTTATTATATTTAACTAAATTATTGCAAATTGTAAAATAAATTAATAAAATAATTTCTGATTCTTTAGATCATAGGTATTGTATTGTAAATGAATATTTTCTTTCCCATAATTTTTATCATAAATTATTTTCAAAAATTTTTTATTTTTGCTAAATAGTAACCTACTATGATTTTTGAGAATAATTTTTCTAATGATTTTTTGAATAATTACTGTACCAATTATTATTTTACTACACTACATTCAGAAAAAGATAAGAGCAAAAAGTAACAAGCAAGTGGATTATTTAAATAGCTGTATTTCTTTATTGAACTGTATCTTTTTATAACTAATCTATCACTTTTTGTACTATTAACTTTTAATTCCATAGAATGGATAGAATTTCACTGAAAGAATTTTTCGTTTTGTATAACTACTAAAATTATTTTTAATATTATCCTCTTCAACATTGAAAAAATAAAAATAATATTAAAGTTTGAATAAAAAAAAATTGATATTGCAACCATCATGACTTTAGTACAAGAAATGTTGAAATGGCTATAAACCATAATTCATACAAATAATTATTTTATGAAACAATAAGAAATATAGTGAAAAGAATATTAAAAATTAAAAATAAAAGATGGGTGCAACTTAGCAGATTGCAAAGAAATTATATATAGAAAGTCTTCCTTTAAGTTTAGATTTATTAATTACAGAATCAAATATACCAGTTTGTTCATATATTCTCATGTTCTTGAAAAATTGTAACCTTAAAATTTAAAGTAACATAACTTATTGCATAACCATAATTTAAATATTATATAATCATTATAGATATTTATACTACAGAAGCAAACCTCATATGAAGTTTCAAATGGTCAATAAAAAAAAAATATATATATATATAGAAAATCTGGTTAAAATTTTGAACAATCTGGGGGAGATAAAAACAGTGATATAATATTTATTGAGGAAGAATATGAGTGTAAGAATTATGGATAAACAATAGGTTTGAATCATAGAAAGGCGGGGAGGGGGCTGAAAAGTTATAATCTGCAATTAAAAAAGGTAGAGGACTATTACAATGGATATAGGACAAAGTTTCAAATATACTATATGTAAATAAAAAAAATGACAAAAAAGCTTACATTACATATTTATAAAGAAACAAAATTTCTCAATAGTAACATATGTAATAATAGAAACTAGAGACAGAAAGATAATATAAAATAGAAGAGTTTACAATGGATGAAAGAATAGACTTAGAATATATTGAAAGAAATGATAAAAGCCTATATATATATAACAAAGATAGAAAATAGAATACACGAAGGTGAGACAGACAAAGAATAAATATAATGTGTACTACATGTAAACATCTGCAAAAAAAACAGTGAAACAGAAAACAAAAAAATGGGTGAGACACACATGGGTGAGATAAACAGTATAAAAACCAAAAAAGAAAATACAACAGTTTTGATAAAATTAAAAAATGAAAAAAAGGCAAAGACAAGAAAGAAGAGTTCTTTAAGAAGAAGCAAGAACTAAAAGATATTTTAAAATTATTATATAACTACATAATATTCAATATTATGTAACTACCTTAAAAAGATCTGGTATATTTTAATGAAATAATTTATGTTCTTCAAGTATTTAAAATAAATTATATACAGTTTATAACAAAATGTTATGGTTACTTTAATATTTAAAAAAATGTCTAAATTTATTTAAATATATAATGTTAAAATAACTTCTGTCATAATAGTGTTTAACATAGAGATATCTACATTTTGGTAAGATAAATAACAATAAAACCTTTGATCTCTGATTAAGAGTGTCTAAAAGTATAAAAATTAAGTACTGCCGAGTCTAAATACGTGAACAATGACTGCGTGTCGGTAAAACACAGCTTACCCGTCGCAAATGTATATTTTGCCGCCATGTCAACATTAAGAATCATTCCGACATTTTCTCTGGATGATTTCTTCTTCGAAAAAATCTACAAAATAGATACCCTATAGCAAATTCATGCTGAATAAAGAACTTTGTTGACCAATTGCAACTATTCACGAGCATAAATAATTATAATAAAGGACATTAATAAATATTTTAATTATTTTATTTATAAATATTTATAAATATTTTAGATTTCATGTAATTCATTTTAGCAAAAAATCACGCGTTTTTTGGAAAAACTCATATTTTTTGAAAATTAAGATAATGAAGCAATTTTGTTTACGAATTCATATTCAGAGAGGTAAGTTCTACAAGAGTTATCCAATAGATATTATAGATAAAAAATCTCGTCCGAAACGACAGCGACGCAATATTTTTCTAAATTATATTACTCTCATTTTTTTACTATTCTTAATTTTTGTAGAATGATTTATTGTTTTACGCGAGATATGTCCCGATAAACGAAAGACATATAATACAACAAGTAGTATAGTTTACGATTAGAAAATTTATTAAAATTTTGTAATCTTTTTACAGCTATAATTTTTGAACAAATAAGTAGATTCTTAATATTAAAAGTGGTATTTCTGAATTCCATTTGATGAGTTCCTTTAAATAAAAAGAAGGAAACAAAAGAAGGTTTCCCACAGGTAAAATTTACCCCAAGAATGTTTTACAAAACAAATAATATTAACCTAATAACAATAACCTTCGCCATTTTGACTAAGAATAGTAAATCAATGAATTTACAATACTACATAACGGTATTTATTTAATAGCTTATCAGGATATCAATTGAAATAATACAAAAAATACATAATTTCTAAATATATACTTAAGTTTTTTCATAAATAACTTTCATAATATAATTAATGTTATTATATTTTATATCGAGATATTAAAAAATTTTAAACATTTTAAAAATAAAAGATATAAATTCAACTATATCTATTTCAGAAATATATAGTACAATATAATTAAAATTATGCTAATTTTATATATTAAAATATTTTATTGTTTTTAATGATGTATATAACTTTCACTGTCCAATAGTAAAAATTGAATAAAGGACCTATTTTAAGTCATATATAATCTAATATTGAAGTTTCCTTTCTTCATATTTTTTGATTATAGTATGTAATTTGAAAAGTACATGTATATGTATTAAGTTTTGAAAGTAATCGAATGTAATTGAACGATTAGAAATTTTAAAAGAAAGCTGTTACATTAACGAGTGAATTTGTAAAAAATATCAAAATATAATTACATCTAAATAACTAAAATATAAAATTTGTGTATAATTTAAATAGGTAAGAAATATAAATAAAATGTCCATAAATGTAAATAACAACCGCGGATAAATAATCGCAATTAATTATTTTTAATATATGTAATTAATTATTTGTTATTCAAAAACATGAAATCATATTTAAAAGCATAGAAAAATTTGGTACTAATAGAAAAATTAATTATGATATGTATAATAATAAATAAAAATTCGTTAATATTAAACTTAACGTTAAATTGTAAGTGTAAAATAATATTGAAAAATATTTTTCTTTATTGAAGGTGATATAATGCAGAGATCCATTCGATTGAAACGTGAATTTGAAAGACTTAATCAAAATCCTATAGAAGGCATTTCTTGTTATCCAAAATCTGATAATTTTGAAAATTTTGTCGCAACAATTATTGGACCAAAGGAAAGTCCATATAGTGGATACATTTTTCAATTGTCAATAGATATTTCTGAACAATATCCATTTGAACCACCAAGGATAAATTTTCAAACACCTATTTATCATCCAAATATTGATAACAAAGGTCGTATTTGCATGAATCTTTTAAATATGCCACCAAAAGGTAGTTGGAAACCAACTATTGGATTAAGAAATCTTTTGGATGCTATACAATGTTTATTAGGAAATCCAAACCCTGATGATCCTTTGATGGCAGATATAGCCCAAGAATATAAATTGAATAGAGAAAAGTTTGAAAGAAAGGCAAAACAATTTATGAAACAAACAGAAAATAAACTTTTATAATAATAAATATGATAAACATATAAAAGAGTATATTTTAATTGTATGATATAATTATTATTTTTTATTTCTTTTATAGCATAGCATTTGTTATATAGCATACTATTATCTTTTTACATATATTTTTTTTATATATTTAATATTCCTTTATTATTAATATCATTTATTACTTGAAAACTTACATATCTTTGCCAAACTAAACTTTATTAGAATGTCTGTAATTAGTAATTGCAAATTATAGTTTTAGTTTGCAACATTCTAAAATGAAAGTGAATCATTTGAAATATTTAAAATGAAACATTCAAAATAAAATAGAAAATGAATATATTTTGACCTATTTTTTTAAAACTATTTCAAGTCTCAACAAAATTTTTGTTAAAATATTTATTTACGTCGGAAAAATATATACTCTGATGTTTTTAAAATATTTTATAATATTGGTGACCTTTTCTTTTTGATATTTTAATTATAAATAGATATATAATCATAAATTATTTCATAATATCATAGATTGGTACACAAGTATCACATATGGACTAGTTATATCTTATATCATCAATAGCATAATGATTTCAGTTCTTTAAATAGTTTTTTTTATGTATAGTCATTTGTTTTACTTTTTAAATAATATCTCTTTTTTGTTATATATGTTTAACTATTCATTATTATTTATTTATGAAACAATTTTTTAATATAATGTTCGAATCTATTAAGAGGATTTAATACATGCTTCCTTAAATAATTACTGTAATCAACTTTGTATATCATTTTAATAAAAAACATTGTAATATAAGATTTTATAATCATAAACAGTTTATATACTAGTATTTAGTTTGTTATAGTAATAATAGTAGTTTATTAATCCATTTCAGTTTTGGATGTGTTCCAGTTCTTTATACATAATTTCAACATTAACGCAGATTATACATTTTTCTCTCTTTATTATATACATCTGTTACGTTTTATGAAAATAATATGATAAATTATGATAATATAATAATATCTTATATGATAAAATAGAATAATATAATAATATCTAATTATAAGCATTGTATTTAGTTTGTTCTATAAATTTCTATTTATTATAATTTTTCATTTTTTAAACTCATACTAGTTTATTTTTTCAATTTTGAATTTATTAAAATATATATTGTTATGTATATTACTTAAGTTCTGTAACTTTAATTTAAATATCTAAAAAAAATTATACAGTCAAGGGTATTAAGTACTACGATAAAATCAATTCTTTTCAGAGTTACATTATCATCAAATAAAATAAAGTTTTATTACAAAATTTATGGAAAAAGTTAACAACTTCGAAAAAAACACAGTAAGGTAAATAATTCATAAATTTTCCTATAATAACGAACTTTTTACAATTAATAAGAATAATAAGTGATTTATAATAACTTTATTCTACATAATTTTGAATATTCTTACATGATAAAGGAAACATATTTATCTAGTAAAAAAATTAAAGGAAATTAAAATTATTAGTATTTAAAAATTGTTATTACGATGAAACATGAATGACTTGAATATCAATAATGTAATTACTTTTTATGACAACTTTTTAACAGCTTTCACAATATTTCATTAAAATTAATATTATATAGACAACAACTTATCATTATAAGGAAACATAAATGTAATTACTATCAGTTAATTCTTTAATATTGCTAATTAAAAATGACAAATTCCTAATTCATTATTCATAATGAATATGCTGAAAACATTTAATCTGTGTTTATAAATACAATATTAAATTCGTATATTTGTATATTGTGGGAAACGCACAAATAATTTTAAAGGCAGAGAATTTTACAATTATTTTATATTATTTGGAATTTAATTATATCAAATAATTTTGAATGATCGTATATTATTCATATGTTATACATTTATATTTTATAAATTATATAGATATTCATCTCCATAAGAAAAAAATTAACTTTTATCGAAAATTTATTTGAAATATTTTTTATTAAAAAAACAAATTATAGTTAAGAATAACTATAGTTTAAATTTGATTAACCATTTGTTTCATTTACAACATGAAAATTTACTGACAATTATTTTTCAAGTAAGTAAACATTTGTTTAGATTTCAATCTATACCATATTTGTAATAATATGGATATACTTTATTCTTTTTATAGAATTCAAATTCATTTATTCTTATTTATTTATAAAGTAAAATAAAATTGAAGTAAAATTATCTATCATGTATTTTATACAACCAATAAAATTTCTTGTAATACGCACTCTTTCGTAATATAGTAAAACTACTAATGTGTTTGTAACGCCCTCTAGAAAGAAAAGTTTGTATTTCTTCAATAAATGTCGTTGAGCGGATCTTCTCGTTGCGTCGACGGAAGCATACTTGCACATCAATTTGCGAATCAATAGTTTGCACATGCAAGTAGTAGTACTATATACATACAAAGAAATCAAAACAAATATAATTTAGAAACAACAAACTAAATTAAAAAGAATTAAAAAATTTTAGGAAGTGCAAAATAAAAACGTTTAATTTGACCTTTATAGAATTTACTTTAGCTTGCAAAGAAATTCCGGAAGTTAACTAAAGAAAGAAGAAAGTCGCCATTTTGTGCTCATTGAGAAGGATAAAGACTTCGTGAATGACGGCTTGATTCAAACTGAATAATCTTTGTGTAATTATTGTTCCTTTGTTTTTTTCTTCGCCATTCGTTCGGCTTTGCCGTGTTAAGCAGCGTTGATGATTGGGATTCCGCGTGACGATCGACATAAGATCACGGTTAAAATCCGCAACAATATGAAAAGGAGCTCTAGTCGTGACACTCCTCCTCCGCGCGTCAAAAGAAGCAGATCATCGATGGGACGGTAAATATTTTTCATGTTTTTAAATTTATTTCAAAAAATTTAAATGAAGTATAATTTTTGTGTTTCATGTTTTTCACTAGAATAGATGTATCTTATGTTACTTAAAAAATTTATATTATAAATTACTGAAAGACTTTATTCTATGTTATAATAGAGAATATTTTAATGTTATTAGAGATTTTTTAATTAATTTACAGATATGATGATTCTAGTGATGAACGAATAACTCCTGAAAGAATCCGTCGACGTAGTAGAGGTGCAAGAAGTCCTAGTCCTCCAACACGTGCCTCTTCTCATGCTCGTTATGTAGAATCAAGTTCTCATAGGGATGATTATTTAAGAACACCCAGAGAATTACCTCCAGAACGTCCATATAGCTACAAAGTGCTTTGTATCAGTTCAATTCATCCAAAAGCAAGTGATGAAGTGATAAAAGATACTCTTTATAGAGAATATAAAAAATTTGGAGATTTTTCTATTCGAATTTCTCATGAATTAGATGAACGTGTTGCATATGTTTGCTTCAGAAGTTCAGAAGATGCCAGAGATGCTAAGCATGCAAAACCAAGAATTATTATGTATGACAAGGTAGCACTTGTTGAACCAGTTTATGAAAGACCTGATACTTATCGTCGTCCAAGATCAATTACACCACCTGATTATGAAAGATATTATGCCAGAAGTCCTGGTCCAACAGATAGGCATAGACCTTTAGAACGATATGAAAGAGTTTATGGACCTCCTGTTGGGTTGCCTCCACCACATAGAGAAATGAGGCGCGAAGCAATTCCTCCTCCTCATCATGAATTTGTTAGACCACCAATTCATCATGGTCCACCTCATGTTCATCCTGGTCCACCACATCATTATGGTCCTCCCAGACATATGATGATACGACATCCAGTTCATGGGTTTGAGCGTGTGGAAAATAAAAAAGATAAATTTCCCAATTATTTACATCATGTTTCTCCAGAAGATGACCCACTAGCAACAAGAACACTTTTTGCAGGAAACTTAGAAATTAATATTACAGAAGAAGAATTAAGAAGAATTTTTAGTAAATATGGAATTGTTGATGATGTTGATATCAAAAGACCCCCACCAGGAACAGGAAATGCTTATGCTTTTGTCAGATTTCAGACATTGGATATGGCACATAGATGTAAAGTTGAACTTTCTGGACAATACATAGGAAAATTCCAGTGTAAAATTGGTTATGGAAAAGCTACACCTACTACAAGAATTTGGGTTGGCGGTTTAGGACCATGGACTTCAGTTCCACAGCTAGAAAGAGAATTTGATCGATTTGGAGCAATAAAAAAAATTGATTATATTAAAGGCGATAATAATGCTTATATTTTATATGATTCGATTGATGCAGCTCAAGCTGCTGTAAAAGAAATGAGAGGATTTCCCTTAGGTGGGCCAGATAGAAGACTGAGAGTTGATTTTGCAGATGTAACTCCTGGATTTGGATTTAAACCAAGACCTTATCCAGAAGAAAGTGGAGAATTTAGACCAAGACCAGTAGATTATGAACCTTCTTATGATCCTTATGGACCAGATAGTGATTTTGGCTATGGACCAAGAGGATTTAGAGGTAGAGGATCTGCTCCATGGCATGAAAGAAGGGGTGGAGGAAGAGGCGGATATCGTGGAACTTACCCAGAAAGTTATATGAGAGAAGAAGCTGATTGGTCTAGTCGCAGACCACCTCCAGAATTAGAATATGAAACACCAAGAAGTTTACGTCGGTCTTTATCAAGAGAACCTGGTGTAGATAGATCAAGATCAAGATCTCCGCGTAGAAGACAAATTGATTCTGATTCAGATTCAGAGAATACTCACAGTGGAATGCTTTCTACATCTAGAACATTACCTGAAGTGGCAAGAAAATCAATAGCAGTTTGGCAAGGAGCATTAATCTTAAAGAATTCTCTGTTTCCAGCTAAATTTCATTTAACTGATGGTGATACAGAAATAATTGAGGCCTTGATGAAAGATGAAGATGGAAAACACATGTTAAGAATTACACAAAGATTACGTTTAGATCAACCAAAATTAGATGATGTGTCAAAGAGAATTCAAACTTCTAGTTCACATGCTATTTTCCTAGGATTAGCTGGTTCAAGTACAGTTATATCTACCGATGATGCTAACGTGCAGACTAGACCCTTGCGCAATTTAGTATCATATTTAAAACAAAAAGAAGCAGCTGGTGTCATTTCATTACTTAACAAAGATACAGAGGGAACTGGAGTGCTTTATGCGTTTCCACCTTGTGCATTCTCTACAGAATTATTAAAAAGAACCTGTCCAAGTCTCAGTGATGAGGGACTTAAGGAGGATCATCTGGTAATCGTCGTTGTTAAGGGGGGTAGCGCCTAAGTTTTCTTGATAATTACCAACTAGAACTTATGTATATACTGGCTAAAGTGTTTAGTACCATCATACTAAAAATCATACTGAAAACCATCATACTTAAAATCATTTTACAATTACTTTGTTTGAAATGTGTAAAATTTTAGAAAATTTATAAATAATGTCCTATATACTTTCTTTTCATAAATTACGTTTTTTATTCTAGTAGAATTTTAAAATTTGTAAAAATGGAAAGATTAACAACTAAAAATTTATTAAAAATTGTGCTTTACATAATATATACTAAAATTTTAAGTTAAAAGTAAAAACTATAATAAAAAGTTCTATATTAATAAATTACAAAATTAGAATGAAAAATAAAAAAAAGAAAGCATTAAATATAACTATAGTAAAGGACTATGATTACAATAGAATAAATTGCACTTTTAAGAAATTTAAAATATTTCTTCATCGATCAAAAGTTAAACAATTGTTATAATATTATTATTTCTTTATATTAAATTAATATTATATGAACAATTTCGTTTCCTCTCATTTTTCCAAATTATAAACATTTGAGTATGTGAAAGGTCACTAGACACATAAGCCTCTATATGCATAAAAAAAGATATAAATTTTATGAATCTGAATTGCTAAAGAAAAACAGTTAAGTTATAATAATAATAAAAATTTAACACAAACTATTATTTTAATTTTTAATTGAACATATTAAGTAGTTTCTATTGTAATATGTAAGGATATTCATGTCTATCCTTAATTTTTCTTATTACTTAAAGAAGTATTCGTAGTTTAATATCAAAGCAATTCAGAATTCATTAAGTTTTAAGGAAACACTTAATTAAGTTATCTTAATTATCACAGGTAATATAAAAACTTAGATTTAATTTGTATTATAATCACATAATCTGCTGCTATATATATATAGATATATATATAATATATGCATATACATT
>NW_016909928.1:364537-390527 GCF_001483705.2 Eufriesea mexicana
TATATATATATATAGCACATACACACGCGCGTATGCGCGCACACACAACACACATACACACGCCGTTCTTTCATATTCAAGTGAAATCTCCTAAGAAATATCTTATTTTTAAATTTCACATTGAATCTTCTTTTAAAACATAAATCTTGATCAAGATAAAGGTGAAATATGAAAGATCTGGTTAAAGCTATATTTGATACAGTAATTAAGCCTAGTTAAATGTAAAGCTGCATTTTATGATTATATAGAATTATCCGTGTGATATATACATACAATACTTATATAAGTGAATTGTGCGGACGTGTTCTGAAAAGTGAACTAAAGAAAGTGTATGGACAGCATCCTTAAATAGCTCTCTGTGCTTTTTTCTCAGTGAAAAAGCACAGAATTTAAAAAGACAGTGTTTGGTGATGAATATTTGAAAAGTATAGAAGAAAAAAGCAGAACGTGTACAGTGAAATGTAAAAAAAAATCCAAGTGTTTGTGCTTGGCGACCAACACTATGACGCTCTTTTAAAATGCTATTTTAAAAGTGCGTTATAGCATGGCGCAACCAAAGGTGCAGTGGTTTAATAATACAATAGTGTCGGAACAACAAATAGATGACTATTACGCTGAGTCAATGCGTTCATTATTCCTACTTCACCTACCAAAGTTTCAGTGGCGTCAAATGAAAGTAATGATTGTTACATTAGAAATGTAAATGATTTTAACAGGAAGATGCGTTAATGATTTCAGTGGCATTTAAAGATGTAACGACTTCTTTAATAGAAAAAGAAAATTTTACAAGAAGAAATATTTAGTTAATTTCAGTGGTATCAAAAGAAAATATGATCATTATGTAGGAAAGTTTAATTATATCATTAAAAAAAGATGCATGCTGTGACTTGACGTATGGTCGCATGGGTTGAACACAAGTTTTCTCGTGAAGTTGATCGTGAATTTGGTGGTGTGATTTTCTTTGTTTTGTCAAGAAGATCTTTCTCATCTTGCTTAGACCAATTGTGCAATTAGTGTTGTCTGTGGTCTGTGGCCATTTTTGGTTCTTTAATTTTCAAAAAATAACAGGTATTAAAGGAAAAGATAGCATTTTCATATCTCGAATACTACAAAAACAATTGTGCCAAATCTAAAAGTGAAAATGGTCGGTGTCGTTCCGAAGTGTTTCTTTTTAATTCAAAAGTTTTGTAAAAAAATTTATTAAAATTAAAAAAAAGATTTGTTTCAGAACAACCACAACGAAAGGATAGAAGGATAGAAGAATCCATCTGCACTCCAATGTATTTGATACATTATACAAATAAATTACATAAATTGGCAAACATTTTAAAGTTCGATTTTCTTAATACTAAAAAGATATATAAAATAAAATATATGTAATAATCCTTTGCCTACCATTTAGATCAGAATATTATTAATATCATTCAAAGATGGAAGTAAAAACTAATTCACATTTTGATCAATAAATAATTTACCCTTTCATGGAATAAAATTGCAGTAATTTTCCTAAAATCAGTAAAATTTTATTTCCAGTACATTCATTTAAACTTTGTAAGTAAACTATGATAAATTTTTTATTTTTAAAAAATAATTATTATCATTAAAATCACAATTTATTCTAATATTTATAAATTTAATCAATTAGGTTATTTTTAGTTATGTGGTTAAAAGGGAAGTTACAACATTCAAAACGAACTAAGAAATGAATAATCATTTAATTCGTGTATAAAATTAGTATTTGTTAAAAATAATTTTTTAAATATTATAATAGAAAAAATTAAATTGATAATATTTGGAATTAGATTGCTTCATACATTAATATAACATAATTATTTAAGCATGTATATTTATTTCATTATTTTACTTGGGTATGAAACATAATTAAAAAAATTATATAATCGTCATAAATGAAGCGTAATGTTTATTTTCTAAATATTTATAAAATCTAAATTGTGATTTTTAAGACAGTTCATATAATTCAACTAATCATTTATACATTCACGAACATTCTAAACATTCAACATCATATGTAAAGCTATTACATATAATTTCTTACAATAAAATATCAAATTTTATTTTTAAATAAAACATATATTAATTGAATTTAATAAAATATAATATAAAACTAAAACATAAAATAATACAAAATTTATAATACATTAATTGCAAACAATTTGCTAACGTGCATTCTTACTACATCTTTAATTTTATTATATTTACTTATGTAGTATAACCTAAAAATTATAGGTTAACAAGTATTTAATTTTAGAATTTGAAATAACTTACTTTAGTACATTCTTAATTAGTAATAGGTTTCCAACTTTTAAAATTGAATTTTTTTTTATTTTTAATTCTAATGTTTTATTAGTACTATTGATGAAACAAATAGGAAAGGTACTATAATTTTAATTCATTGATCATTATTTTTACAGAAAATATAAAAAAGATAGAAAAATGAACAATACTCTAAAATAACATTTTTCAATAACAATCTTTTAGTCCCTTTAATTAAAACTTAATATTGCATTACACATAGGTTTGAAAAGGGACTCGTGTTAAATGCATACATTTATTACACCATACCATGCACAGTAAAGAAAAATTGCCAAAAAAAGAAAAAAAAAAAAAAACTTCTATGTTAAATTTGTCTTTTCTAAACTGTAGCTGGAAAATAATTTGAATCCTTGTCTTTATTGTATTTAGAATTACAATTGCAATACTTATTGCAATTTCTGTTAAGTTACATTATAAAACTGTTTCTAAAGAATCATATTTCATAAAACCACTATTATTTCGTATTATAAATCTTAAAACAAAAGAAATAAAATACTTTAGATTTTTAATTTTAATTTTGACACAAATGATTATAAAAAATTTCTATTGCATGAGAGATTGTTTCCTTTTAAAACAATTTAAGACTAACATGAATATAACGAATATAATAAAAAGTAATAATGGATATATATGATAAAGAAATATTTGGAGTGCACCATTTAAATTTTCTACATTAATAATGTATGTATAAATTTGTTATTTCTTAACATTTTTAAATTTTAAGTTATTTTTTACTTTGCACATTAAAAAATATTAAAATAATAACATCTTTTTGTTAATCAAAATATATTAAAAATTTGAATTATGACAGTAATCTTCAGCAAAATGTATTAAGAATATAATACTAATAGATCTTACATTGATCTTAGATGAAAAAATTAAAAAGTGTGTATTAATAACAACAGTATAAAGGCAATTGAATACTGACTGATGTGCACAATTTAAATGATTATAAAATAGTACCTACGTGATTCAATATGTATGTGTATACATACATATACATATATTTATATAAATATATATACACATATACATATCGTTGCATGTGCGTGTATATATGTATATATTCATGTACTCAATTGTTCACTTTTAAGGTTTACGATTTAGGAAAAGTATCTAAATAAATATCAATGTTACTCTTTCTCTTATTACTTAAAAAATACAGTTATGGCATCGCAGTATGACTGAATATCTATAAAAATTAGAGTCCCTTTTGGCATTCTTATTTTAATTGCGATCGTTGTAGGGCTTCCCATTATGAAAGGGAGCTTATTCTTTCCAGTCTTTCTTAATTTCAAATGACCACTCCCACTTTAGGTGTTCATGTTTGTCATCATCAGTAAACAAAGAGCTTACACTATAAGAACCACGTGCCATTACTCCAGCTGGTGCATCCTCTGTTGGAGTAGTATATGATTGGACTTCTGTTTTTGGTGGATAAGAACCCACCATATGCATCATTTTATCCACTGAAAAAATAACATAATAAACAAATTACTAATAAACATGTTAATGGTCAAATATGTAATTTTCAATATTAGATTTGAAAATACCTGTGACACCTAAGGAAGAAAGCATTCAAGAGAAATCGAATAGAATAATTAAATGATATTTTAGTGACTTAATATAATCACAATTAAAAATATAGTGTTAGCATTAAGAAAGTTAAAATATTATTAATATTTTATATTTAATGAAAATTTTACCTGGTACTCCAAGACGATAAGTTTTTTGAACATATTTCAGACCATGCACAATTTCACGTTGAACAATGAAGTCAATCCTGATTCTGTAGCTAACACCTTCTTTTATTACAAATGTTTGTTTCTTTAACTGGGATAGATCACCTGTTAAATCTAATTCCATATCTGGTCGATCTGCTACACAAAGTGCTAATTTTTTTACTATTACTTTTCTGGGATCATTCGGATCTGTAAAATTTTAGAACATCATCTTTCTTATTTATCATTCCCTATAGACATTTTATAGTAAACATTTAATGAAATACGCACCTACAACAACACCTCCAGACTTCGCTTCTCCCAATAGCGTTTCTTTATACTTACGTAAACTCTCATCTTCTTTATCTGTTTCTAAAATTTGTTCTATTGTTTTTTCTGGTGGTGGTTTGTAATTAGATTCCACTTCTAATTCTTCTTCTACAGAGTCAATGTGATCGGTATTAAGTTCTGACATGTTTACTATGACAAAAATATCATACATTAGTAGACTAAATATTGTATGCAATATGCAAATGTATCAATTACTTTGTGATGGATTTTTATGTCACGAATTTAGATACATAATGGATTTTATAAATATTCCACTCATTTAACAAAAGTATTTTAAACTGGAAGACTATTGCATTATGAGCACCAAGAAAGTAAACGAAAATTTAGTTGTTAACTTTAATTAATGACTAACAGTGAATACAGAAATTCTAAAAATAATTAACACAACACTATATTTAATTAGTCAAGTTATAAAATTCGAACATCAGTACAAATACACATTTATGACGTATACATATCACCATGTAGATATGCTTCTGTAGAATATTTTTAGAAGGTTCAAATATTGAAAAATGAATTATAAATTATGTACGTTTTATCTTTTTTACACGTTTTTACATCACCAAAATATTTGGAAGAAATATTAAGTAATTATTCGATTATAAAATAAGGGAGTAAAGTGTTGAGTCAAGAAAGTGACAGAAAGGTAAAAAATGTTTGGACAGACTTACGAAGCTAAAAAAAATTTATGAAAAATATTTTTTGGTTAAAAGAAATAGAATATATAGACAATACACTTACCACAATTATGAAATAGTAAGATGGAGATTGAAAAATGAAAATTTATACAGAATTATTGGCAATTTCTTAATCCTGTTTGCCACCCCTTTGTGAATCGCCTCTGAAAGCGGAAGACATGGACAATATGGCGACCCTAAAAGGGCGGGTACTTCCTGTTTTAATAGTTTTTTAAGGTTAATTTTTCCTTCCAATTGTTTGTTCATTATTTTTACTAAGAAAGAATAGTTTATTTATATTTTAATGATATATAATTTTCCAATTTACTTGAATTTTATATTTAATTTAATTTTTTAGTTATTTAAATAATCAAAATTTCTGGAATTGTATATTCTTCGAATCTACGAATTATTTTCCCGCGGTTTTGTGTATAGATATCTGTTTTTACACACTAATTTATGTAATAAATTAATTAACAGTTTTTTGTGCATATTTTTATCACATAATGTTGTAGTTTCATTTAATACATCGCGTTAAATAATTAAAATAACCTTAAAGTGAGTCAATATTAAAAATTTTACCAATAAAATTTATTTTAATCAAATTAATGAATTTTTATTTGCAGCAAATAGTATATTTTATTTGATTAATGTATACATTTGTATATGTAGTAGTGATAAACACTATCTAATATACAATATTGCTCTTATATGATAATTGTCTTACGTGTTTGTCAAAATACATTGACAGTGTTTTATTAATGTGTCAATATCACTTTGATTTCTAAAATTTGTTTTACACTTTTGAAGTTTTTGATGTAATAGTTCTGGATGCACTTTGGCTAGTTCTTTTAAATTTCCTAAAAAATATTTAATATATAGTATCTATGTGTCCTTTATTGAAATGTAAGTCATAATTTTTAGGTATTGCATTCCAAACTTCTGTTAAAGCTTCTAATGATATTATTCTAACATCATCACATCCATCATCTAGTCTTTTTAGAAGTACAGGATACATTTTATGTATATTTTCTTCTGTGAGATAATCAAATCGTTTTCTAATACACATTATCAAATATATAGCTTGTACAGAATAAAATCTACTTCTTTTAGAATTATCATCTGCAAGGCTAATTAAAATAGGTATTACTTTGTCAAATACAAAACAAATATTTTGTTCACCATGATTTGTGTTTTTTTCTATAATAGGATCTTTTTCATATTGATTCAAAAAGACACATAAACAAGATACTGCAGCAGTACGTATAGCTTCAGCAGTTCTTCCTGCAGTCCAAACTAATCCAGGAAATATACAATTTTCTAAAAATTGATTAGAGAATTCTAGATCCATAATTTCATTCAAAGATCCGCGATTAAAATATTCTGTTAATAAAATAAAATGTTTCAATCTCAATTCAGGATCGGCATCATTTGTCATGGTTTTTCTCAAAATTGGTAATATCACGTCCATATTATAAGCCAAAATCTGTCTAACATAAATTAAACATGCACAAAATATTTGAGATTCTGAATCGTGAATTGACCATGATTTACAATCAGAAAATATTGAAAATAATTGGTTGATGTGTTTATTATAAAATTCATCAAAATTATCAACTGAATCAATATTAGCAACAGTATTTAATAGTTCTTGTGCTTTCAACTTTATTAAATTTTCTTGTGTCATAGATAGAACAGTAAATATTATCATAAATAATTCCTTTGATATTAGTTTACAATCCTAAAAATTGTTAAATATTTATCACTATTGTTATTATAAGTATTAAGAATTAATAAAATTTAAAATATACATGACAAACCTCTTTGCAAACAGAAATTAAGGAAGAACAACAAGAAAGTATCTGTTTCTGATATGCTCCTTTTTTGCTTTGACAGATTTGTGGTTGTTGTAAAAATTTTCCAATATCTTCTAATAATGGAAGAAGTGAATAACGTTCACTACCTTTTAAAATCGCAGAAAAAACTTTTAAATGACCTACAGATGAAATTTCTTCAAGAGTAGGAAGTATCAAATGACAATATATTTCTGGAGGTACAAAATACCCTATATATTCTGCTGCTTTTTCTATATTTTGTACAACTCTATTATCTTCATCATTACAAGCTCTATGAAACACATATTAGTTTAAAATAGAATTATTTTAAGATTTCTTTGATACTTCATATTCTATTGGTATATATTTACCGATACATGGGAGGTAATAGTTTTCCAATATGTTGTATTACATCATCTTCTATATTTAAAATAAAAACACAAAGCAGTTGTGCAGTTCGCACTCTAATGTCTACAATCCAATCTGTTAATTCCAAAGCAATTCCATTGATTAATTTGTTGAAGCTTTGTTGTGCTATTATACGGCATCCTAAATTTGGTCTAATAACTGCAACAATAATAATAATGTAAATAATAATACAATAATTCATTTTCAATTTATTCAACATACTATTAGGATAATGGTTGCAATCCTTGGGAAGAAAATCCAATTTATTTTTTAATTTTTCATCTTCCTGGTTTTCTTTTATATACAACTGCCCTACAGCATTCCAAAAGTTTGCAGCTTTTTGTCTTATTTCTTCTAATTCATCATGAAGACCTGTCAAGAGTAATGGAAGAATTTTGTGCCACCAACTATATCGATCTCTCAGTTTTAAAAGCCAACAGCCTGCTACTTCTATTACAGCTGTAAAAAATGGTATAATTTAAAATATAATTTATCAAAACAAATGTAATTTATAATCTATTGATTATAAAATAAAAATAGGGAGGAAATACCTGCTCTAACAAGGCCATTTTGATCAAATAATCGTTCTGCCAAAGGAATAGCCATCTCCTCTATGAATTTACTGTTTCCATATTGAATTAAATCGCCTATTGTTTTAATAAAGGCAACTCTAATTTTATAATGTTGGTGTGTTATATTTTTCAGAATTGGTTTTATAAAGTTTTGTGATTGCGTGTAAAAATATTTCGATAAATTTTTTGCAAATTCAGATATGCACTCACAGCTTTCTTTTTTAACAAGCGGATAATTGTCTGTTATAGTTTGTATTAAAATTTTTGTTAAATCATCGATATATGATGCTAATAAATTTTTATATTTTAATATTATTATTCGCAGTAATATAACACACTTCAGTCGTACTTCTTCTGAGGTTTCTATTTGTTCAGAAGAACCTAATCTTTTAGATAAAATTGGAAGAAGATACATAATATACTTATCATCCGGTGTTAAATTAGTTATAAATAATTTAACGATCTCCAGTGTTCGATCACGACATTCTTCTACAGAATCATTTAAAATTCTCAACAGTGGTTTACTTATAATATTCCATAATCTCAAGATTTTATTTTCGCACTGTTGTAATTCTAACAGTTTGAGAATTTCTTTCAAGCCCTGTATTCGTCGTTTTTTTACTTCCGATTGTAACATAACACAAATTCTAGTAAATTCATAATCCTGAGCTTCCACAGACATTCTGAAAAGCTTAAAATATTTAAAAAATTTCAGAACTACTTACAAACCACCAACTTTGAAGCTATATTTGATCTATTGTCATAGCAACATATTTATTGATCAATTTGTTTAATTTGAATGTTCACTAATTATTCACCTAATAATCATATTAAAAATATAGGAAAGAAAAAGAATTATTCTGTTTTTTGTTAAATTTACATTATTATTTTATACACTATAGCAATATAGAACAATATATTTATAATCTTCACATTTTCAAATGCACTTATTATTTTTCTATTATAAAGTGCAATCTTTATTGACCAAAATATACAATCAAAATTAAGATTAAAATCTTTTAATGCACTTTATGTATGTTTATCAATTATCAGTTATGTGCTATACAGAAATTTAAATATATGGAAATTATGAAGTAAATCAATTATATATCTAAATTAAATAAAGACTAGCATGTTCAATTGTCCCTAATATAAAATAATAAACAAAATTTAATAGATATGTCTTGTATATAATCCTCAAATATTGAAACTCTCAATATATTTGAAATTATTTCATCAAAGCTTTTAATCTTCCAAAGTGACATTTTTAAATAAGTATGACATAGACTCTTTATTGTGAATACGTCTAATAGCTTCTGCCAGCAAAATACTGATATCAACAGTCTTTATTTTTGGGCATTGCATCTTTTGAAGATCATGAGGAACTGTATTTGTAACAACAACCTAAAAATAAAAATTGTAAAGTTAATTTCTAAAAGATTTATATAATAAGTATACATATATTTTTTAAATTGACTGTTAAATGTTGTATTACCTCATCAATTGGAGATTCCTCTATTAACCTTGGAGCATCAGAACTTAAAAGTCCATGTGTAGCTAAAACATAAATTTTATATGCTCCCCTTTCTTTAAGAACTTCTGCTGCTGCTACATAAGATTGGACATCATCTATCATATCATCCTACAATAAAGAAGTTATTTAACACAGCATTCTTTTACTTCTTAACTTCTATATTTAAATTTACATACCACCATAATAGCTATACGTCCACCTACATCTCCTACAACATTAATTGGAGGCTTTTCTTTTGCAGGATGCATTGGAACACCAACACCAACTTCCATTGTTCGTGAGGCTAGCGCAGGTGGAGAATAGCGTCCATCATTCATATCTGACTCTGATTCTCGTTGTTCTCCATGAATTACTGCTATTCCTAAACGTAATCTTTCTGCATAACTAGTTGCCTTCTTTGCACTACCTGGATTTCTTGCAACTATCACCGAATTATGATAGTCTGGTATCTGCTTAAATAAAATTAAAAATTGGAATTGTGAAAATATATGGTAATCATTTTTATCAGTATTGCTTACGCACAGATTCTTGTATATATTGTAACAAAAATGGGCTAGCACGCAAATTGTCCACTGGTACATCAAAAAATCCTTGTATTTCTTTTTGATGCAAATCCATTGTAATTATATGTGTTAAACCACTTTTGCAAAGCATCTTTGCTAACAGTTTAGCAACTATACATCCTCGTTTTCGCATTTTGCATTGCTTAGAATAAGGTAAATAAGGAATGACACCAACAATATTTTTTGCAGAAGAAGTTTTACATGCATATGCCATACTTAAAAGTTCCATTATATTATTGTTTACATCTTTTGTCCCAGTTTGTATAATATAGAGATCTTTACTACGTACAGAGTCTCCAATTTCAACTACAGTTTCACGATTTGTCTTATGATATACAGAACATCCTCCATGTTTAACACCTAATCGGCTACAAAGCGAAAGGGTTATAAATAATTCATAATTATATAAACCTACTAATAAACCTGCTAATAAATAATTATAGAAACTTACTTGGCAATAAGATTAGCCAATTCTGGATGAGAATTACCGCCAATGAGTACAATATCTGAGGATATAGGTTTATCCATATTGCAAGTGCTACTAAAAATGGAATAAATATAATTTATGTAATAACTTCTTTCTTAAAAATAAACATGAAAAATTATTTTACTATTTTAATGAAATTAAAATTACAGGTTTTGATAAATATATAATTATGATTATCACTATTTATATATAGTAAAAATATGCCTTAATTAAATAAATAATAATTAAATAAGTAATTAAATAAATACCTTATAATTTACTAAGATGTGATAATAGATTACACATTTATTTGAAATTATGTATCATAAAATATTTTTGATACTGTAAATTCAATTATTTTTTATTTATTTATTACTTCCGTAACCTTGTTAATTAAATAATGTTAACTACTTAGTTTGAATATACGACATCTACTCAAGTTCAATCCAATTTTTTATACTTCGTTTACGTTGTCTTTGTCGATTTATTACTTTCAGAACAGCTGGTCAGTTTCAGAATTACCAACTTATTAATGAATACTAAACATCTACGTATAACTTCTACTACATTTTTGCTATAATTTTATAATTTTAGTAAATGATATGAAATTTGTATTAAAATTGTTAGTAATTATGCTTTATTATCTTTTAATTAATATTTATCTATGCTAGGATCCTTTCGTACTTAATACGATATAGTATGGTACTAAATTAAAAAATATAATAAAATATAGTTAAATATTTAATTCATGTATTTTAAAAATTTATTTGTTTAATTTTTAATCAACATTAAGTATTCTATATAGGATACATGACATTAAAGAGTTTATTTATGCTAGTGGTATTTTCTAAAATTCTAAAGTTGTATTATCAAAGTCTACTTATTATTTGAATAGGACTTTTTTACGTCAGCAGTTGTAAGTTTTTATATTTGTTAATATATAGAAAATAATATTTCTGTAATAATCATTTAATAATTATTTGGTTAATTGTAAAGGTAAAAAGTAATAGTGTACTTCAAATAAATAATATTGTAATATATTAAGTAATATTAAAATAATGTCTTGAAATTTTAACAATAACATTATGTTACCTATTTATTAATGCATTTCTAACATACATGTTAAATAATTAATGATGTAATTTTAACTGTTAAAAAAATTGATTATAGTTTACAATTTATGTTATATATTTTGTAATTTTTAGAAAAATGATGCATGCTGCGAAAGCAGATACTTCTGAACGAAGATTTGAAATACAGTGCAAATTGGAAGCAGAGATTGCTTCTTTAGAAGCATTGAAAGAAGCAGAAGAGCGAAGCAGAAAATTAACCAATAATGTTGTGGGAATTTTGTCTTCTTTAGAACAACGTCTTGCTACATTGCGTTGTACTATACTTCCAGTTTATAATGAAACAGGAAATCTTCAAGCACAACAACAAAGTATATTATTAAAAATTAAATGCAACTAATATATGTTAAGACATTAATAATAAGATCCTTCTATTGCAAACGAAGTCATTTTACTAAGATATTTTAAATGAGAAATTACTTTTACTTTGATGTTTTTAATTGATGTTTCTTAGTTTATTTAGTGTATTGTACCTGCTTATTAATTCTATAGAGTGAGCTATATAAAATATTGTTAGCAAATTTCTTTGAAATTTTGAAAAAGTGTAAGTATTAATTTCAATTCTTTTTCGGATTAAGTAGGATGAAACAGCTTATCATTTGGTATGAAACAAATTTGCTTGAGATAAGTACTAAGAATATAAAAAGAAATCTCCTACACTTTTTTAATGTAATAGCATTCTATTTATATCGAATAACATATATTTTTTTTTTTTAATTACATGTTTCTTGTCAAACTGGTTATGGTTTATTTGAAACATTCTTTTTTATCTTGCATAGTTAAGAAGTTATAACACAAAGTATATGTTTTTCAAGAGAAGCTTTTATAAGTATAAAAATAAATATGGTCTGGATCAAAGATTATTTAATTAAATGTTCAAAATAATATTCTTAAAGCAATGTATCCATTACATAAACTTCTTTTTATAAATAAATATTATAATATTAAGTGATAAAATTAATTATTGCTTTTACAAAGGAAAATATAAACAAAATAGTAATGCATATACATCGGCTATTTCATTAATGTTACTAAATATTTAAAATCATATTCATCAAAGACTTAAAAGATCAAGGATACCATTTTGAACATTTAATAAAATAATTCTTGACCTAGGACATTTTTATTTAAATATTTCTAAATATTGATTTCAAATTTTTCTCATAGAATTGTATATTTCCTATTATAATACTATAAAACTATGCAGAACAAAAACAAAGTTTCAAATAAATATTATTAAGTTCCATAAGAGCTATTTAAATAAAAAGAATGAGAGAAATAAAAAGAATGCTTTTTAAATAAGAGAATTCTCTTATTTAAAAAGCATAAGTCACATCTAATAAAATTTGTTTCACATTAAATGAGCAGCTTATTTACCTTATTTAATTTAAAAAAAATTGAACTTCATATTTACAATAGTTTCATAGGAAACAGTTTGTAACATTTCTCTGACTCATCTTGTGTAAACATTTAAAATTTTTAGTTTATTGTATAATAATATAATTTTAATTACTTCTTGTTTTTTACAGATATAGAAATGACATTGAATGCTTTAGATCATGCTATTGGATATTATGGAGTTTGTCAAGAAGTAGAAGTTACAGTTCGAGCTGGCCCGGGAGGATCTGGAGGATTAGATAATTTTTTGGAAGCAATGAATCGTCTTTACAATGCTCAACGTTATTTTCAAAAAAATAATCCCAGTTCTGTAGAATTAGAAAATATAACAAGTTTGTTTGTTGTTGGTTTAGATGCTTTATATGCAGAATTCCATGATATTTTAACTAGACAGAGTAAACCAATTCTTCCAATTGTTCTTTTGGATTTAATTGGTTCAGATGAAGATACTAGTGGTGAAGATGCTCCACAATCTCTTTGTCAATTACCAGAAAGTATTTTAGGAGATTTATGTAAAATTGCAGCATGGTTAGAAGAGAGAGGACATCGCAAACATGTAAAAATTTATGCATCTGTACGTTCAGCAATTGTTTTAAGGTCTTTACAGTTATTAAAAGAACATCAAAGAAGTGCTAGCGGTGGTAGTACACATGCAGGAAGTCCTTTACCAGTAAGAGATTTATCATAACTTATTCTTTTCAGTTATAAGTATTTACTATTTACTTAACAATAATTGTATTATAATTTATAGAAAACAAAATTTGGCAATAGATACTCTTTAGGGATCCAAGAAATTAGTGGGAAAAGAGCTTCTAAAAGATTACAACATGCTTTAGAAAAAAAAGCTAGTAGAATGTTGTTAAAGGCTTCTCAAACTACTGGTTTGGGGTTGTCTTTAACTACATCTAGGAAGCCACCACCACAATTATCTGGACATTCTGTAGAGGATACAGCACCAGATGAACAAGAAATGGAGAATTATCTGCTCTTAACAGTTGGTCTTCATAAACTAATGCAAGCAGAACGATCATTAGTTGCAAAAATTTTACCAATCAGTTTACAAGCACAAGTACTAGAAGCTACAGTACGAGAAGCTATGGATCTTGTAGCTCATGATGGAGAGAGCATAGCAACGCGAGCTAAACGATGTATCGTAAGACGTGACTTTTCAGCAGTTTTAGTGATTTTTCCTATTTTAAAACATCTTGGAGAACTAAAACCAGACTTAGAGCGTACTGTTGAGGGTTGTGACTATGCTCTTAGATCAAAATTCACTTCTGTGCTTAATACTCTAAATATAACTGTATGTTATAACACAATACAATTCTAAAGTGAAAACTTTATTTTAAATTACATATTGTATAATTTAACAATATAGGGAGCAAAAGCATTGGAAGATTTTGCAGAAAGTGTCAGGAATGAATCTAATTCAATTTTACCTAAAGATGGCACTGTAGCAGAAAGTACAAGTAATGTTTTAGTTTTTTTGGAACAATTAGCAGAATATGCAGATACAGCAGGAGCTGTTTTAAGACGTAGTTCAGATATGGAAGGTACAACATCTGTAAAACAAACAGAAAACATGTATAGAATTGTTCTTGGCACTTATATTAGTTAGTATCATTATTTTTTTATGTTTAAATATGTTATGAAAATATTGTACAGTTCATTAATGCCTTTCTTATTTGCAGAAAAAGTATTGGCACAATTGAATTTGGTGCTTGTAAGTAAAAGTGATACTTCATATTCAGACATTGCACTGAGAGCTCTTTTTCGTTTAAACAATCATAATCATGTTGTAAGTGCTTTACGTCGCAGTTCCTTAATGGAACTTTTATTATTAGCAGAACCTAGTGCAGAACAAACATACCATGATCTTTTATTACGTGATAAGGCTAATTATGTTTCTACTACTTTTGCAAAAGCGCGTGCTTATCTTGAACAACCCTTCGATGAACCAGGTCTGTATTTTGGGAAATATTAACAAATTTTATAATATTAAATGAAAAAGAAATTTGTTTAATGTTGTTTATTTGGTATATATCAAATACTTGTAATAATGAATTATGTAATATTTTTGAAATAATTTCTCATAATATCAAAAATACAAAAAATTATTTAATATAGTTGTGGCAATTGTAATGTGTTAGTTATATAACACATAAGTAAAAAAATATTGAATGTGGAGATTAATAAATCTTGTTATTTTCATAGAACCTGGAGCAAAATCTTTGAAGGAGAAATTTTGGGGATTTACAAGAGAATTAGAAGAAGTTGCAAAATGTCAACGCTCTTATTCTGTACCTGACGCTCGATTACGAGAAGAATTACGAAAAGAACTTCAACAAGCTATTGTTCCTCTCTATACGAGTTTTCATAACAAATACCGTGGAATATCATTTTCTAAAAATCCAGCTAAATATATAAAATACTCTCCTGAACAAATATCTATATTAATTGATACATTTTTTGACACAACGGCATAATGAATAAATAGAAAAATTTAATAAACACCCATTTAATAAAGCATATTTAGTTACAGTATCTATGATATTTTTTATGGACTGAGTCCCCATTCCCCGGATAGATTGCACAGGTCAGTGGATCTGCGACGATTGAAATAGATCTCGGTCCAGCCCCACTTTATATATATTTATAATATATATATAAAAAACAAGTAACGTCTGATTTAGATTCAGCAGCTTATACATGTAAAATGATAATGATAGGAATACAGTTTGAACTTTTACCATTTATGTACAATTATTTGTTATAGAATAATTCCTTCTGTCTTTCTCTCTTGGTTTTTGTATGCACTCTTAAACATTCATTCACACATTAATTTTCCCTACCTCTGATATTTTATTTCTTTAGCCATGTTGTGTGTATCAATTATAGAAAAGTTGCAACAACATGAAAATACAATAGAGGTAGAGAATTGAAATCACACTTATATCGCTCATTTCTAAAACTTACATGATTATCTTATTCCATGGTATGTATATAGTAATATCAACCAATTTAGTTGAAAGGTGGAAATCATTTCATGTTATTTGCAAATGTATATCTTTATAATTTATAACAAAAAATATGATTTACAATTTATCTATAATCAATTAATAACATTTGAAATTATTAATTGAAAAAAGTTAACTTGTATTAGAGAATTAGAAGCAAATCCTTAATATGTAATATTAATATTCACATATTTTTTACCTTAATAGTTTTACTACATCAATCTCTTTGTGTACCAAAAATTTTAGAATGTGATTATATTTCTTCCATCTAAAATATATAATGCAAATTTACATAAAATGGTTTACCTCTTCTATTAAATTGATTAGTATCTAGTGTGCTTAAAAGCACACATACAGAATAATGTTTAATTTCTTATAATTCATAAGTAATAACTAATATTAATAACACACTCTAATATACTGTACATTATCAGTTCAGTTTTCATTTGGCTTCCTTTCTCTCATTAGAACATTCAACTAATGTCCAAAATACTTAAATTGCGTATATTTTCTTCTTTATCTTTTTATACGCATTATACAAATTGATTTGTGCGCTTTTATGGCAGATGCTTGTAGAGAGATGGACCGTACAACGGGGTTTTTTAATCAAAGTTAGATTTCCTGTTGCAATCAAGTCCGATCGGAGGAGGGGTAGTACATTTGCACATGCTCCACCGTCGTTGGACATTTAATATTATAGAAGGAAACATCTGCGTTTTGGTTTCACTTGAAGAACAGGACACAATACTGCACGAATTGCTTCATCAAATACTGTTTTTAATCCTTTCTGAGTAAGAGCAGAACATTCTAAATATTTTACAGCACCAATTTCTTTTGCCATGGACAAACCCTAAACATGATTTAATATAAATTAGTTAAAATTACAATTAAGTATAAAGTAGCAGTAAATACATAATAAATTAAATAAATACATGCCTGAGGATATGTAATAGGTGCTAATTTTTTATCTTTTAATCGTTCAATTGTTTCCTTGTCTTCACGTAAATCTAGTTTAGTCCCTACTAAAATAATTGGAGTAGCTGGACAATGATGACGTACTTCTGGATACCATTTAGCACGAACATTTTCAAAACTGGCCGGGTTAACAAGAGAAAAACAGATCAGAAAGACATCTGTTTGTGGGTAAGACAGTGGTCTTAATCTGTCATAATCTTCTTGGCCTGCCGTATCCCATAAACCAAGGTTTATTGGTTTACCATCCACCATGACATTTGCAGAATAATTGTCAAATACAGTTGGAATATATTCCCCAGGGAAGGCATTGGTAGTATAACTTATGAGGAGACATGTTTTACCTACTGCTCTATAGAAATTAATTAATTAAAAATAATTAAATTGACTATACATATAGAAATATATTACAATCTTAATAACAATAAGGTTAAATATAAATGAAACACACGCAAAAAATTTTAAGAGTACTAGGATAAAAATAATAGAATAATACAAATTCGAATTAAATTTTAATAAAGATAAAAAGAAAAGAAAAAACATAGACCAAAATAAAATTTCGATACGATAAATTATTTACAAATTGATAATTTCAAAATAAAATGATCTTTATCAGCCTTTAACAGTGATTCAAATATGGGAGGAAAAATATATTAAAAAGTATAACGGGTGTGGTACTAGCTTTTAAATAGTTCTTGATCAGGAAAAACCAATCGCCAAGGGGTACTTTGATGATTCTTTAGATCAAGTAATGTGGATCGAAAACAGAAAAGACAAACATATCACGAAACATTATAGTAAGTTTTAAAATACTCACCCGTCTCCTACAACAACACATTTAATAGCCTGCATCCTGAAGGTTGGAACCGTTCACAAGTAGAAATATCTACGTAAATTCGCAGGAAGGGAGGCTAGTTCGATTCGACAGAACAGGAAAGATCAAGAGAGACAGACAAGGAGTGGAAATGTCGTGAAATAGAAAGAGAGGACATAAAGGAAATAGGCGCAAGAGAGATAAATAAGTAGTGTCAAAAGTAAGATAGAAAAGGATCATAAAATGGAAGGATGAGTAAATCAAAGAAAAAGAGGAGAAGATGTAAATGAAAAATTATAAAATATTTGTGTAAAAATATAAAAGCTGGAATAGATAAATATGTATTATAACGTCGTTGATGTCCTTGTTTTGTAATAGAAAACGCAGTTGGGGGTCTTTCGTTGAATGCAGCACTCCTGACCTCAATATGTGGCCTCAATAATGAACGTAGACTTAAAGGTTTTATTTACTTTGAAAGAATCAAAATGGTGTTTCTATGAACACAAAAAATTTAAAGCGAATCCTTTTTTACTTTTCTACTGTGTTTATGAATAATATCTTGAAGATATATTTAACTTAAAAGAATTTGTTTAAATGGAGGATCAGATACACATAAAATAATAGTTGGAATGACAACCAATGCAGTGTAATAGGAGGGGATTTTTACGAATGCGCATCAGCTTAATAAAATTTGCACGCATGCAATATTATGAATATGCGAAAATTTTGTAATACATATATCTTAGAAGAAACGTGTGACGACTTATAGAAGTTTAAAAGTGAATAGCAATTTAAGTAATAATGTAGAAAATTGATTAGAATTAAAATAACGTTTTTATAAGAAATTTATAATGTTTTAATTTAAGAGATATTATAAAGAATATAATTTAATTTTATGTACAATCTTAATAAGACAAAATATTAATTATTATGTACCAATAAAATTAAACTAGATAATAAAATATAATGTGTATATAATAATCTAATATTCTTTTCAACTCTTCTGAATATTTAAATTATTTAAAAGTTAATTTACATTTATTATAACAAATATGTATTATAAAAAAAATAATATATAATAGCATCTTACATATTTATATGTACATTTATAATAAGAAATAGTATAATAACAAAAATATGTATATACTGATGTATCGTATACATGATATATATCACATAAATCAAATAATTATATATAATTACAAAATATTAATTAGAATAATAAATAAGTATAATAAAAAAGAAGTATGATATATGTAATAAAAAAATACCAAATTAATTAATTCTTTATAAGATTAAGTATTTTCTATTAGTATGTTAGTAATATTAACTTTCTATAAATATAACTCAGTTTTGTTATAGATTATTCTACTTTGAGAAGTTCACAAACTTTTCATTCTCTTATTTTTGAGAGTTTTTACTATATATCAAATAAATCTGTTTATTTGAAATAGAAGTTTGAATAATACATATTATATTTTTATAAATATAATTTAACAATTTTTTTGTAATAGATAGAATACTGTATGTATTTATATAAAAAAATTTAATGTAAATCATAATTTTTAAAATGATGATATTGAGAATGTTATCTGAAATAAGAAAAATACAAATTTATAAAAAGAATATATTTAATATAAATTTACAAAAGATAAGGAAAATGCTATTTCAATTATACGCATTTTGTTCATTTATAAATTCCATTAAAAAATAATGAAATATACAAAATACATTAAGAAATACGAATACTGCTTTTTCCTATTATTGTTATTAATCCATTATCTTGTAATTCTCTTAAAGCATCTTCAAACATATCTCTAGTAATTAGCTAAAACAGATAATAGTACAATTTTTGTATTAAAATTATAATTATATGTTATAAGAATCACATATATATATATATTTCTACTAACCAATTCAGAAGATTGCTTTATTTCAGCAAAGATTTTTTGTTGATTAAGTATATGAACTTTATCTTTGTTTTCAATAAGTTTTTGAAGTGCATCACATAATTCTTTCTTTCTTTTTCTGGCTGCTGAAGATATACCTGTAGTTAAAATAGTTATGTCTATTTTACCACTTAATGGATCAATTGCAGATTGTTTTAAAGCTTCTCTGTGCAACCTATTAATGAAAATTAAATATATATAAATTATGTGTATATATATATATATATATATATTATTACTTTTACTGATTACAAACCTCCATGCTTCTTCTACATCTTGCAACTCCACGATAGAACTTAGACGTACTTTAGCATGTGCTTCAGATAAACGTATCAAAGACTCTAATTGTCTAGGATATGCAGTTATTTGTCCACGTCCCCTTCCAACTCTTCTCATGTCAACATAAGCTTGTATCAATCTTTGTTGACTTTCTTCATTGAGAACAGGATGAACATGTTCTTTTGCAAAAACTATATAATCTCGAACAATACTTCTATTTATTTGTTCATCTTCATCTTCTTCTAATGTTTTATAGTATAAAGATACCATATGAGTTGCAAGTTTATTATCATATGTATCGTTTTGTGGATCTAGTATCAAAAAAATTAAATCAAATCGAGAAAGGAGAGTATGTGGTAATTTCACATTTTCGACCACCTAAAATATATATTATAATATAATGCATATCATGAATACTAAGTTGCAATTCGTATATAAAGTTAACAAAATATATACAGTTTTATTTTTATTCCATTGAGATTCAGATGGGTTAGCAGCTGCAAGTATACTAGTTCTAGCATTTAACTGACAAATAATTCCAGCTTTAGCAATGCTTAAAGTTTGTTGTTCCATTACTTCATGTAGTACTGATCTTGCATTTTCATTCATTTTATCAAATTCGTCAATGCAACATATCCCATTGTCTGCAAGTCCCAAAGCTCCTGTTTGCAATATCAATTGTCCAGTTTCTGGATCTTTTGTAACATAAGCTGTTAACCCAACTGCACTAGATCCTGAAATATTTACATTATATTTATAATATATGCATACACATTGATATTTAAATTGATATTTAAATTTAATTCGGGTGATTTGCTTCTAATAAATTATATTTATTCTTATCTTACCTTTTCCACTAGTATATTGAGATCGTGGTACCAAATTGTAAACATATTGCAATAGTTGTGATTTACTTGTTCCAGGATCACCACAGAGTAATATATTGATATCAGGTCGAAAATGTTTGCCATGTACAGTAGAAGCTTTTCTAGTGCCACCAAATAATTGTAATATAATTCCTTTTTTCACATCATTATTTGCATATATACTAGGAGCAATATGTCTTGCTAATCGATCATAGATATCCTTCTTCTGCGACAGTGATTTTAAAATTTCTATTCTTTCTGGTGTAAAATTATGTTCTTTACCATCTTCCTGACCATAGAGCCTATGAATGATTCAAAATAAACTTATTTAATCTATTTTAGTAAGTTTACTTAATAAAGTCAAATTTTTAAAATTTATTTAGTTATTAATTCTACAATTAATAGATTTTCTCACCGCTTGGAATCTTGTTTTCTAAAGTGAACTACATCAATGTAAGTTTTATAAATAGCTTGTAAATTATGTTCAAAATTAGGTTTATGAGTTGCTGCTCTATAAATTCCAGTAACAGAAACCCTATCTCCAGGCATCACTGCATCTACTAAATTATTGTGTGCAAATAAAACTATAGTATGTGGAGTCTGTCCTTGTGGCATCTCATCTGGGGCTTCTTGCAATTTAATCATTTGTTTATCAGAGAAATGACTCAAATTATGTATTAAAGTGAAAGAATATTTATGTGTGCAATGTGCACATACTGTAGGTTCTTTTGTTTTCCCTTTGTCAATTTCTATGAGAGTTGTAAAAGCACAAACACTACATTTAAAATAAGCTTCTCGCATTTGTGGAATTAATCGTGATACTCTAATTACCATTCCTGGTATTGTAATTAATTGATCTACATCAGATGGATTTAATCCCCTCATAGTTGCAATATTAGCCACATTATAGGGGCGTACTTGAATTTGATGTTCTAACACAGCTGCTGGAAATTTTTCAAAGAATAATTCATTTGCTGCCATGTCTAATGTTGGAATTACTTCTTGAGGATATGAAACTAATTGTTGATAAAGATGTTTATCAAATGTTTTTATATGAGCACAATTGACATTTAAATATGGTTCTTCCAAAGTATGTATCTCTTCCAATTTTTGAAGATACAAAGGTTCCAATAGATTCATATTTTCTGGTAATTCATCATTCTCTGCATCTGGGTCAATAAATTGTTGAAAAAATAATTTGAATTGTTCTTTACACTGACTTATAACTACATTTGTTCCCCAAACAACCAAATGGGGTCCAGCTGTATCACTTTCTGATGTACCATTTTGTGCTTCTGAAATCTATTACCATAATTGTTAATTTATTATTAATAAACAATATTATATTTATAAATTATTTATAAATTTTGATTACTATTATATCAAATATTTTATCAAAAAGCCATTAACAATATTGAAATTCAAATATTTATTAAAATTGTTTATAATAGCACATAGTTTGAAAGTGTTATATATTTATAGCAAATTTATAAAATAATTTCAAAATAACTAATTATTAAAAAAAAATTATAAAAAGATTGAACGTTTTTAAATTGTTTAATTCAAGATCAACTATAATAATACCAATATTATAAAAATTTTAGCAAATATCATCTTAAACTTACAGGTTCTTGTAATGTAAATTGACGTAAACGTTTATCTGTATTAATATCAGGTCTATGTCTAATCGGAGTGCCTCGGATTCCACTTCTTGGAGTACGAATTGATCCCAATGAACTTGGTGTGCCATAATTTATTGGAGAAGATAATTGCAAACCACTTTCTGATCCATTAATTTGATCCGTAAAATGATCACCAGAATCAGCACCACTTTCACGTTCAGAAGAAGCTAAAATTGTAGCAGCTCTGTTCCCAGAATCTAAAGCATTTTGTCGTGTGCCAGTAGTGCCCCATCTTAATGGAGTTTCTACATTATCAACTCCAGTATGGACTGCATTACCTTTTACACAAAAATTTACGAAAAGAGTATATAATATTTATAATATAAGTTTAGAATAACAGAATATATAAAAGTACATAATATAATAAAGTATAATAAAATAGATACGAAATAACCTTTAAATAAATACTTACGAGGAGTACCAAAAACAGGAGACCTTGAACTCCGTGTTTGTCTTCTAGGAGTCCTCCCAGGACTATCTGCACCTGATAATCTCATAGGACTTGACATTATTCTTTATATATTTATGAAATGTTTCCAATATGAAACCATCAAACACTTATTTTCCCGCTCTTAAAAGCTTATTACTAAAGAATGATGTTAGTAACACAGATTACTGTTTGTAGTGTAGCCAACAATAAGGAAAAAAAAGGTACTGCATTAATTTCTAACTGAGGGACAATCAAAAACATTCCACATTATACAATAACTTATACCATAACTTTATATAATGATGTTGCTAATAATGATAACAACTGGCTTCTTCTCCTAAAAAATTGTTTAGAAGGCAATCATTTTGAGATGTTTAGCTCGAAGAAGCACATTTCACATAATGGCTAGAGAAATGTAAATGTATGCTTAGCCAGATGCAAAGTCTACAATCAAAACTTTTCAGTCCGTAGAAACATCTTATTGTTAGAGCCACGTGTATTGACTACAGTACATGAAGGAAACATGGATCTAACAATAAGAAAATTAGAAGAGGAAAAGCTTTTCGCAAAAGAAATTCGCAAAGTCAGATTGAGGCTATGAATAAAATTGCATTATCAGATTCAATTGTTTTTTAAGAAATTAAATTAAAGAGAAATAATGTTTTCGTTATAGTAAAAACCGTAATTAAACATATAGAAAAGAATATTGCAATATTAGTGTGAAACAAATATTTTTCTATAGTGTTAAACAAAAACACAGATGCCACTGAAACAAAAAGTTTATGTATTTTAGTAAGATACATGTACACAACAGTAATATTTAAACATTTTTATTGGACTATATACAAATTAAAAAAGCAGAAAATTTATTTCAATGTTTTTTATATTCCTTTTTTTTTATATTCCTATTGTTCTTCATAGAAGAACATAATTTATCATTAAACAATATTGCAGGGATATCTATAGATAATACAAATATAATGTTAAAACAGTTCAGTATTAAGATTGTTAACAGCAAATAAAAATATTGTTGTTTTCTCTTGCATTTACTATTCTATGCATTTGGTGAGATTTCATGCATGTCTTCTAATATTCTGATATAGATAATTTTTTGCATTTAATAAGTAATTATTTTTTAAAGTGTTTCAAAAGACAGAATTAGTACACAAGAAATTATGAATGCTGCACAGAAAAAATAATTTAGTCATGTCCTACTAGGTGGTTAATATTATCAGAGTATATTCAATGCATTCTGGATCAGTTGGACATTTTATTTAGCGCTTTTGTAGAAAAATGCACACATAATAATTTCACTGATGCTCTAGTAATATTTGAACATTTTAATAGTCCATATACATTGGCCAAGGTTCAGGCACATTTGTGTTCAGATTAATGCCTGATGTTACATGTTTATTAGAAACATAGGTGGTAATTTAAAAAAAAACGAATATACCGAGAATGTGAAAAATGTCCATAAAATTGATGTTGACAATGAAAAGAATTTACTACTATATCCAAGAGATTTTCATTGGCCAAGCAGCTGCAGTAGCAATTTAAAAATTGAGAAACAGATCCAAAAACGAAACTAGAATAATAGAATTTTATATCAGTATTCAAAAGCTTTATATAAATGCATTTAAAAGAGCAGTCCAAAGACTACATTACAAAGAAGTGTTCTTGCGTGCTTTGCAATTTTTACAACCAAAAATAGGACTAGATATATCTAAGCATAGGAGGAATTATCTGCAATCTATTTTAAATAAATTTCTAACCAAAATTATAGAAGAGGCTGTCATAAATGAATCGAAATTAGCACTAATTCAATTTTCACTACAAGAGGAAACATCTTTGCAATTAGATATTTTACAATTTTGAGACAAAGTGAGTAAAATAGTAAATATGAGTGGATGTCCTTTATACATAAATATTTTTAAGATTACAGAATTATGTTTGTCTTTGAGTCACAAAATTATTGGTGCAAAATTATTTCTGCTACACACAGAAAGTGATAGGAATATGAAGGATAAAAGAAATAATAAAAGATTTTTCAAGCCTTTTATTTAAGATACGTAGTTTAGAGCATAAACACACAATACTATGAAAAAAATAATAACGTTATTTCTTGTAGTTATAAAAAATATTGTAGAGACTTGGGTGGTGGTAAATGATACTAACTATTTATTAGTAATAGAATATAATGGATTAACAATGTGTGGTGATGATTAAGCATGCGAATTTATATATTAACTACAACTTAAGACTACAACTCAATTGTACAACACAAAGACAACTCAGCCCGTTACAACTAAAATACAACTAAACAACTAACAACTTATAACTCCTCTCTACACGACTCTGTTCTGACCACTCTTAAGACTTCTCCTCCAACTGTTCGCTTCACACCCATGTACCCTTATTTAAAACCATACACTCTATCATCTTCCATACCCATGCTCTCTTTCCCAATCACGCTTTTCTCACGCACTCCTTACAGCCTTGCCCTCAGCGGGTCACGTAGCTCAAACTTAGACGCATTCCTAGACATTCTTCACTTACAACCGATACTTCCATAAACATCCCGTCCACACGATCCTTACGCACGGTCATTCATCCTTCCGCACGCTCTCCAGATAATACGTTTGAGCCAAACCCAAGTTTATTATCCCGCGATACTACAATATGAAATAAAATGATTCCATGCATCAATTGCCATCACAAAATTATTGGCACACATTACAAAAATTAATAATTTTATCAATGTTAATATTTTGTAGGGTACCCTTTTTGTTTTATCGCTTCAGAAAGTCGCTTCGATATTGATTCTATAAGTTTTTTAAAATATTCTGCCTCTATATTATTGTGAGAGGTGTCTATTTGGACAGCGCCACCCTGCATAGAGATCTATACTGCTTCGAGGAAACTGTCAGTCTATCAGTTTCGAAGCAGGACTGAGTGACGCAATGGGTCCTTACAGGGCCTATAAAACCCTGGC